>NC_079517.1:12819559-13006922 GCF_000801105.2 Raphanus sativus
ATTATATTATGTTATTTTAATCGTCTATTATATCACAGTGTATCATATAAAATCTAATATTATAACTAATTGGACTTATATTATAAAGTGTTATACTAACAATTATAAATAAAATATTTTATATTTTATTTATATGATATATAAATTGATTTTGATGTGTGATTTTATTTTATTATTTTTATTAATAAATTTGAAAATATTTATTGTTAACAAAAAATCTATAATGAAATTTTTTTGGATAAAATTCATTCTATTAAAGAAATCTATTATTTAAATTAGGAAAAGACATTAAATAATTAAATCTATCATTTAAATAAGGAAAATACAAAATTCTCTACTATCTTTGTTACCAAACAAAATTTAATCTTTTTAAAGACTTTTATCCTTATTACCAAACAAAAGCTTAAAGTACTTTTACTTTAATAATATAGATACGTTCATATTTTTTCTTAGCGTTATATGTTTTAGATGTGTTTCATATAACTAAATATATTCAAAAAATCTAGACCAAATCGAGTAATATTGTTATTTTGGTACAAATATCCATTCTGTTTCAGATATATTGGTTATTTGGATATTTTTAGTTCTTTATATTTCAGAACCGAATTCATTCAACCGAGAGAACCCGACATGAACCCACCAATTTATAATACACGAGCAAAGCCTAATTTCAAAATTCACAAAAACTTGGTACCTGAAATAAATAATTGTACCTAAATAGATATCTGAATATTCATGTTTGACTGATTATGATAAATAAATTGAAAAAAGAAAATTGTTAATTGTTTTGAATTCTTATCACAAGCAAACCATTTAAACATGTCGAATTATTATGACCAACATGTAAAATGATTGATATCAAAATTATTATGATAAATATAATTAGTGAAATAGTTAGGAAGAATGAAAAAATAATGTAAAAATATATAATAAAACACTTTAAAATAAATAACTTTTTTATAGTTATATAATAAATGTTGTTGAATTATTGGGAAAATATAATAAATGAAGTGATTAAAATATGTTAGAAAAAATGAAAGTTATGAAAAAATATTTAAATTTAAGAAAATATTGTTTTGTATTTCAGTTTTAATAGAATGTGTATATATATGTATGCAAATGTTCATATATATGGATTATAATTTATTATAAATCATGGCTATCTTTTTATTTATGTTCTCGAATTGATTATAAAGCTATTTGTGAGCTAACAAAAAAAAAAACTATACCCCACCAAAAAGAACTATCCAAAACAAACAATACATAGTGTCTGACACGGATAACGGATTATATATAATGGAGTTTTGAGGACTTTGTCTTTTAGTGTGTCTGAGAAACCGTTTTGAAGGCAGGAGAAGAGTTGGTAACAAAACTTTTGCTTCTACTCTTTCTATGTCTTGGATTCGGTACTTTCTCAAGAAGAGACAAAACCTCAGGCATCGATGGTCTAACCTTAACCTCTCCGATACATTGTAAAGCCAAGAAAGACATCATAAACGCTGCTTTCTGAGGGTATTGACCCACAAGCTTAGTGTCCATTATCCTAAACACTTTTCGCTTGTCTCGCAAGTAAGGTTTGGCCCATTCCACTAGGTTTTCTTCTTCTCTAGCTCTGTTTTTGTCTATGGCTCTACGTCCTGAGAGAATCTCTAGCAAGACAACACCGAAGCTGTAGACGTCGCATCTCGTAGTTAGATGACCTGACGGGGAACAAAACAGAACAAACCAAAGTGTTTTAGAAAATTTCTTGTTATGTGTTTGTTTGTAGGTACGTGCATACATATTGAATCAATGAGTAAAGAGAAACCTGTAGCTAGATACTCTGGAGCTGCGTAACCTTGTGTCCCGATGACTTCGGTTGTCACGTGTGAACGATCATCTTTTGGACCTTCTCTGGCCAATCCAAAGTCTGAGAGTTTGGCGTTGAATTCTGAATCGAGAAGGATATTTGATGCTTTGAAGTCTCTGTAAATGACTTGGTCCTTGGCATCATGCAAAAAACATAGTCCTCGAGCAGCACCAATAGCGATTTTCATACGTAGTGACCAAGAAAGCACATTGGAACCTCCTAGAATAACCACAACTGATCAGGCCATTAGAGGCAAGTATTGGATTTAAGACAGAGTTTTTCTTTACTTACTTTCAAACAAATGATTTTCTAAGCTTCCATTAGGCATATACTCATAGACCAAAAGACGGTTCTCTTCTTCTAAGGAGTAGCCAATCAATTTCACCAGATTGGGATGATGCAATCTCCCAAGATAGTTCACTTCCCTCTTTTAGAAAAAAGCATACAGAGGTAAAACATTTCCAGTATATTAGCCTCTAGAGAAAATATAGGGTTGGTTCTGGGTACAATCAGATAAAACAATCTTCTCGTCCCCTAAGTTTTAAAGAGCGACTATACACACATAGTATGACCTCCAAATTGTTAAATTTTTTCATGTATTAGGATCAATCTAAAAATGTTTCTGACACACTAAATCTCAGATACAGTCCCGAAAAAGTATAATAGAATTATTGAAAAGCTTACCTGCCACTCCTTGTGGCCCTGAAACCCTTCAGTTTTAAGCTTCTTTACAGCAACAGCGAGGTCGATTCCTGGTCCACCATTAACACAACCCTTGTAAACAAACCCGAACCCTCCTTCTCCAATTAGACTCTCCGGACAGAAGTTTCCTGTAGCATTCTTTAGCTCATCTAACGTAAACGACTTCAAATGTTTGGAATGGATTATTTCTCCTTCTTTGCTAGGAGCATGTAGAGCGCTTCTAGCTTCAAATTTTCTTGTAATCAGAGGTTTTAAACTCCATGGATACGACAGATTCGAGCTTCTTTCAGTATCACTATCACCTTCTGAACCATGACAGTGCCATATTCTTACATGGAAAATTATCAACAAAAATAGTTAACTAATTCAAGAACATGGTGTCATGGCCGATTATGAGTATATGCAAATGAAGCATTGGCATATATGTCAATGTACATAAACATAGAGTTCCCTAATTGTTAAAACCAAAATCTTATTTAAATTTGTACTAAATGTTTATAGTTCTCAAAATCACATGACTGATCCTGCATGGGGAATCGAGCTTTATCTTCTTCTATCATCGTCGAATCCAAAAACTACACATAAACCTAATCTCCTAAATAACCTAAGAAATGCATTAACTCACAAGGTTCAGAGAAACCCTAGAAGATTCCAGTATGAATATAGTTAATTGAAGAAGGAGATGTATCAAAGGTTGAGAAGAGCTTACGTGAAAAGGGTCTCGAGTTCACTGAGGAGTCAACGTTTTTATCCTCATTATCATTCTTCTTTGAGCAAGATTCAAAGCAATTCCCCATGTTAATCCTATGGTCTAATTATATAAAACCCTTGGACAAATGTAAAACGCTATAGATCGATTTTTTTTTCGCACCGTCGTCGTCACCGACGTTCTTCCTCCGGTGAAAGGAAGAACGTAGAGATGAGAGTTGGTGGGATCGAAATGTGTTTGGATTCCAAATCGATCCAGAGTGCTATTTGGGCTGGGAGATAAGAGAAGCAAAGAAAATTTAATTAAAATTGGATAAACTATAATTAGAGAGAATGCATAGGGAGTTTCCGTGTATTAACTTCCTGTCAGAGTAACCTATTAATTACCAGTTGACTAATCCTATGTCACGTGCAACTCCCGTGTCTCGACTCTTCCCATGAATTATCAACTTTTTTTTTTTCTAAAAACTAATTACTCCCTCTGTTTTTTAAAGATCCATGTTTTAGGAAAAAAATTTGTTTTAAAAAGATACATTTTTTACTTTTTCAATGTATTATTTAATGAAAATCTGTTAACTTCAAAAAAATTAATTGTGTTTATTGGATTTTTATTGGTTAAAGATTATGGAAAATTGTTATTTACAAAAATCAATGCATTTTTAATGTGATTTCTTAATATATGTGAAAAGTCTAAAATATGTATCTTTAAAAAACAGAGGGAGTATCAATTTTCTTTTTTGTCAATGTTTTGAAAACCGAACCGAACATTGATTCGGTATTATTACTAGGTGATTGGTTGGACCGGTTAAACCGATTAGACCGGGTTTTATATATTTTGTCATATTATATATATATATATATGTGCGTGTGTGATTAACCAAAAATACACTTAGAAATATTTGGTATTGATAAAGAAACATATAACTAAATCATTATTAAATAAAAATATTTATAATTACTAACTATTGGTTTTGCGTTTGACCACTATTTTAATTTTTTTTATATATAAGTTCAAATAAAAAGAATAACTATCAATGGATATAAATATATAGTGCGTACAATGGAAAAAGAAGGAAACAAATGTAAATAAGAAACGTTTATTGATTTACATTTGCAAAAGAATGAAACAAGTGTTAATAAAACATTTACATTTACAAAAGAAGGAAACAAGTGTTAATAAAAATCAAAAGAAGAAAGAAATGATTGTGGATTTCAAACGGAATGGTAAGAATCTAGAATTTAATAAAAATGTATCATGTTTACATCACAGCTAATGCAATTACATTTATTGTTTTACTGAACTGGTTTTATTTACTGATCCGAGTCAGTCGGTTTAGCCGATTTTTGACCGGTTTTAGCGGTTCAATTTCAATCTGGGTTTTAACTCAACTCGGATTCGGTATGTTAAACGATTCACGGTTGAACTGGTCGGACCGGCTGGTCCGGTTTTCAAAACCTGGCTTTTTGTTAAAGAATTAAATTATTTATATTGTGATGTAAATAATACAGGTATAACCTTTTTTGCCATCTAAGATTTTATTAACGGGTCAAAACCCAACGAAACTACAAACATTAAAACAAAGCCCAAACGCTAAAGACGAAACAAAGCAAACAGATGGGCTTAAACTCCAGCCCACAAACCGAATAATATTAACATCACCACGCGTCCAGAGTGCATGGACGTCTACGTGTTCAAACACCCCTCGCGTCACACGATCACCACATTTTCACTCCACGAGGCTTCACCGGAGAAGACGAAACAAGACATACATTTCGCCGGAACACGCCGGAGAACCATCATATCCATCTTCGACCTAGACTCTTAAAAGTGGAGAGCGTCATCGACAAAATCCAGAGATCTCATCCAAAGCCACCGAAATCACCACTGACGGCTTTATAAACCGCGACCCTCTCTGACTACTTTACTTCCTAGGTTCGGAGAGCTTCATCAACCACATTGAGATCTCATCCACAGAAACTAAAACCAACAGTCGAAGCCAATAGGATCGCAAACCAGGAACAACGATCGAGATCAGAATCAAATCCGACCGCCCAAAACCAGAAACAGAAATCAAGAACGACAGAGACAAAGCCGGCGATAAACAGTGCTGAGAAAGCCACCACTTCCCGGAAGTAAAGCCGGTGAAACAGATGCTGTGTAATCAACGCTTCCCAGAGACAAAATCGGCCGCCCACCGAATCTAAGATGCGACGCCGAAACCAAAAAAAACAATACAAGTAGAGAAAGTAAACGGTTGAAACACAAAGTGCCCGACCGATACTGTGGCTGAGAAAGCCCACCGTTTTCGGTCGGAAAGCAAAGATCAGATCGAAGAAAATATACTTTAAGAGAAAAGTTAGAAAAGAAAGAGAATAATGCAGGTATAACCTACTGCTTCATTTCGTTATTTATTGTTATCTTGTAATATTATTTGATAAACGAGTACTATAGCTATGAATAAAATTAGATAGGCCATGGTCTAACGTTCATTACTTTCTGTAAAATGTTATGGAAAATTTTTATGTTTGAAGAGAAATATAATCCAAAAACTTATTGTATAAGTTATTTAATTATTGGCTAACTCTTTGAGGATAATTTGGACGGAAAATACTAAATTAATAAAAGAGATATTTTATCAAAATTTCTAACTTTAAATCTTTGTTAATAGTGTAGTTTATTCTCGTAAAAAAACAACTTTACAAAGGGATTAGCAAAAGGACCATAAATACAGCATAGTTTTGCAATAAATACATTCACCTCTTGCTCATTCGAAAATACAACTAGTTTAGATACAGTTTTCCAAAATTAAATCACTATTATATATTTTTAATAATAATTTTGAAAATTTTCACTCTAAAAATAAAAATAAGGGAAACCTGTTTATATAATCACTTAATTTCCGGTCAATTTTTTAAACCCAACCCGAACACTGAACCTAATGATGTTTCGGGTTGCTGGATTATCGGATCGACCGTGAAAGAACTGCAAATTAATAAATGAACTACTTTTATTATATAATAATAAATTGGCTACGAAAATAAATATATGAAAACTAAAATAAGTATTTTTAAAATGTTTTGTAAGACATAAAAGATTAGTTTGGCTACTTAGAAAATACTTAATTTTAGTTTTTATATTTAATTTTCATTTGACATATAAAATATCAAAAAAATGTTTAAACTATCTAAATTTGTTTTATAACAAGTTAAGAGTTATGAAATCTAACAAAAAATATTAAAACTTAAAAATTCATAAATATTTAAATGTCTAGTGAGAATAATAAAATTAAACTTCAAATCTAAATAAACCAAAAAAACATCATTAATGAATTATCTATAACAAAAATAAATTAACACCAAATCAAATCAACTAATTTTGGTCTTTCAATCATCGTTCACTTAGTTATCTTCAAGTAAAAACTATAAAATAATAAGTAAAAGTTATTGATTTGTTAAACCATTGATTCAACCGGTAATTGGATTCCTAGTTTTAGAGGGTTTTTACGATTCTATTGGGGTTTTAAATATTAGTTCTTTCACAAAATTCAAACCGAATTTATCTTGAGTTACTAGATTTATTGGTTTAATCGCGGATTAAGGTCTGGTTTCAAAACACTGGTTTTGGTATATTACTATGGTGAAGTAGCACTGTATGCAAACCTGTTAAATACAGTTTGTAGCAGTGTCTTTTATTAGTTTCAGTTTACCTTGATGGTAATATTGTCTTTGAAAAGCTGTCCACCAAAATGGTATTTCATGAAATCTCTTACTAGAAAAAGCATATGGGCTACCGTCATGGACTCATGGGTAAGTGGGTAAATAATATGCAGGATTCTTATAACTCGAGAAAAATAGTATGAAAGAAGTAGGTGTTCTTTCATATACAATAGTTTTTTGTTCAATCTTCCCATTTGTAAAGTAATTTATTAATATTCAAAAATATCTTGTAAAAAAAAGTATATATGTTCGGTGGGAAGAAGAAGACTACAAAAGTAAAATATAAACAAGAGTGAAAAATGAATTAATCAGGTCATGTCATAAAATTTGCAGCTTTTTGTGCTTCTTTTGAGTGCATAGCGTCAAATTCACCCCATACTTTGTTGTCCACAAACATATAATCTTCCAATCCTTCAAGAAGCTAATACACGGATACGACATTGTTTTATCAATGCCTCGGTCTCAAACTAATTAATTACTTTATTTATTAATTACCCCATAAACTCATAATGGTTAATTACCTATAGTACGCTATTCCTTTTCCCAAAGGTATGGTATTCGAAAATATATGTCGTCAACACCAAAAACTAGCTAGTGGACTAGATTCAATATGTTCTTTAAAATTTTTGGAAATGAATCAGTCATTTAGTCGGTATTATGTTTCTTACATTTCTGGATATTTTCTGGTTTTGAAACAATAATTTGTTACTATTTCTAGGAATTGCAAGGCTTACTCTCTTTTTTGAACAATTGCAAGGCTTCTTCTTATTGCAGTATGTTAGAGTACTATGTTTATGTTAGAGTACTATGTTTATGTTACAAATCCGTCGTTTATGTAAGATCTCTTGTTATGACATGTTTTAAATGGCTAAAAGACAAATAGAGGTAAGAATGAACATAGCCAAGTCTATGGGTGAACAAAACCCTAACCGAATTCGAGAAAGAGACAAACAAATTAAGCGAAAAAGGGGCAAAGGTTTTTATATAGGAAACAAGCGATGACCGAAGCAAAAGTGACGAACTCGTAACATTATCTATTATTAAGAAGAAGAAGAAGATATGAATTATTGGGTAAGTAAGCTTCTGATTAAAGCAGCTTGAGCAGTGTCTGTATTTGCAAGTAACTCAGATAGCCTCTCACTTAGATCATCAACCTCTCTATGCAGATTCCTTATGTAGTTGCACGTCTCTTGTAACACTCTCGCTGCTGATACCTGTCAATACATTATCTATATATCACCATTTTCATGCCATATATACATATTGTATATCAAGTTAAATTCTTATATTTAGCCTACCTTGTCGGAGCGACGACTATCCCTGAGCTCAGGAAGAAGCTGCTGCAACTTGATAATGAGATCGTTGATCTGTTCTTCTGAGATCCTTGAAGTTCCTGATGATTGCCTTGAACGTGATCTTCTTCCCGACATTTTCTTTTGTTTAATCTGAATATAATTCGAAACTAGTAAGACTAATAGGTACTGGAAACAGGTTATGGAGTTTAGGATATCACACAAGTTATGCCGGGAAAAAGAGAGAGAGAGAGAGAATAAGATGAGATTTACGAAGGAAACAAGTGAAGTGACGGTTGTATTTATGTAAACTTTTTATATTTGTTTATGAAAAATATAAACAAACAATGAAATTAGCCTTTTTATATTTTATTAGAAATATATATATATGCGAATCTTGTTTTACAAATATTGAATTATATGGCCCCTCCTGACAACTTTTGTTATAATAGATCGATTTCAGAGAATCTCATAATTTTAATATGTATATATATAGATCTAAGTTTGACATGCTGATATGTATAATCTTATAGTTGAGCCTAGCCCATTCTTGTTTAAGAAATTATATATACTTATTGATATATTTTGAGTTTGACACTCGCATTACAGTACGTATGTTAGATTTTCTAAAGGTATGTTTCATCTAACTAAAATAGTTCTAGTTTAATGAACATAAAATTTTCCAAAGGCTTGTAAACGACAGTCAATATGTTATAGTATTTCCTAAAGTTAGTTTAGAATTTTTATTAACTTAAATAATTAATCTTCATTCTTAAACGTAATAAGGTGTGGCAACGCCATAAAATATTAGTTAGTGAAATATGTATTAGGTAATCTCCTTTATAAGATCAGACAGACCGTATATGATAGACTTCATATATATATATAAAAGAAATAAACATGTACTATCTGTATAAGATGTTATTTATACGGTAAAAATGTATAAAACTAAAAGAAGATATGGATTGAATTTTGTGCGCTTATCAAGAGAAAGAACATTTTTGATAAGAAAAGAAACTATACTTTATAACTATAATAAGCATATCCATTCCTCGAAATACGACTTCGCTTAATATAAATAAATCTACATTATCGATGTTTAGGGTTTCGTTCTACCACGTCCACATGTACTTTTAAATTCAATTACTTGCATGGACTTCTAACTGATATACCCTTTTATGAAACAAAAATCAAAGGATTTTTATTGAAAATGACAATTTCCTCCACTAATCGAAATCAAAATGTTGACAGCAACACTGTAGTGTTTATTAATAAAATTGTTTTTCTACGTTACGTTCTTGACTAATTTTATATTATTACATTATTTTGTAGATTACATCAAAAAATAAAATTAAAGTTAATTCAAAAATTTGACAAACAATATCATGCTAAAAAAGGAAAATTTTAACTTATCAACATAAATTATGCCATCTAGTTTCAATGGAAAGAAACTGTAAAATTATCCCTCTCTCTCCCCCCCCCTCTCTCTCTCTCTATATATATATATATATATAACAATCAATTTTGATGGTAAACATACTGTATGACAAGTTTTGAAAATTAGTTAAGACTTTTATTATGATTTTTAAGTTATATAAGAAAATACGGAAAAATATGGTAAAAAAAAGGGATCCTTTGAAATACTATAAGGACTCATTATCCATAGTTTTCTTTTGATACTGAATCCTGTGTATTAAAAGAAAACTCACATAAATATGTTGAACAAGAAAATCCGATTAAAAATCTATAGAGTATTATTACGACGACGTGCGTATAAACTACATACTCAAAGAGTGCGAAATGGGTGTTAGTAAGGAAAGGGCCAAAGTATAAGTGGTTTGACTGGTCAAAGGGTTCATACACACAAATACACGCACACGCCCATGTTCTTTGATCAACAACACACGTTGTATTTTGGGAGGTGCGTGCACTTACACCGACCAACGTGAACAGTTAAATTCATATGAGTTCATTATTAATTTATTTATTTGTGCGCTATGCACCACAAAAACTAGTATCAAACCACCAAAACAAAACATTTAAGCAAAAAAAAATCACCAAAACAGAAATCGAGTAATTTTGCTTTTGTTACTGGATTATATGTAATTGTGACTTGCGATTACGACTTACAACCTGCAACTGTTATCGTACAATTTTATAAATATTTATTATAAATTCTGAATTTATTTTCTAAATCACTGAATTTTTTAACGATACAAAATAATGATTTTTGACTTATCGCATGACAATAAAACAAACGATAAACTACGATTTGCACTAGTCGAAGATAATAGGTCGCGATCGTAGCGATCTCGAAACGAAGAAGACATTATTTCAACCCCATGTACCTGCATTTCTTATCGTTGTTTCTCTTTCTATATTACGCGAGAGCCTAAAGTTTACGGAATTTTTTAAAAAAATTCTGACTTTGTGTTTTTTACGCGTTGTCTACATGTTTATGATTCACTCGATACATTCTTCCTAATTTCGAACCTGATGAATACAGTCCTTTATAATATATACATTTTTCAGTTGAACATAAGCCAAGAAAATAAGGAAATATGTTTTTTTTGTAAAAGGAAGAAAATAAGGAAATATGTTTCGAAAAGATAACAGTAGAAACAACAAGAATCTATGAAAACTCGAAGTGTGAGCTGTGGCCTGTGGAAAAGAAAACATAAATCTCAGATTTTAATACATTGGAGAAATATATGGCAATATACTTTGATTCATCAGATGCAAATTCCTTGTATCTTGAAATTAAAAAAGCGAGCCTTTCGTAAAAATCTTGTAGAATAATTTAACTGTAAAATTTAGAATTAAATGGAATAACTTATGGAGTACACATTATAAAAAATATTTATATTAGTGGCTTTTAGATAAATCCTAAGTTAACTATTGAAGAAAATACAAAAACTAGTCTGGGGCAAGTGCCACACTTAACCTCTCTGCGTCCGTCTTTTAGACTGATGTAGTACAAATTGATCTCCGTCATTATTCACTAGAACAGTAGAAAACTTGTGATAAGAAAATATGCAAAATAAGTAAATATTCAGCGTATACAAAAGTGTATATGCTATCTATTAATGGTATATAAATTTTATTGCTTATAAATGTTATTGTAAAATATAGTTTATTTCAACTTCTCTGTTTTCCAAAGTATTATTTAATTTTATTCAATTAGAAAAAGTTAGTTTTCAGGGTATAATTTATTAATAAAAAATAAATATTACTGATACTAAAAGAAAATATGACATTTTTACGAAATTATTAACGAAGAAAATATTTGTCAGAAATTTTTGACGACTCTTTGACAAGATCCAGACAAAGATAAAAATTTGATTTTCGTAAAAAAATCTGACAAGAAAACATTTGTCAGAAATAATCGATGAAATACCAACAAAATATTTCGCCAGAATATAAGATTAATTTATGGATTCTGGAAATTATCGGTAATTTTCTATGAATATTATGACATTTTATAGCTGTTTTAAAAAAAAATTAAAATCTAAGTTTCCGAAGAATATATCCAATCCGTCAGAAAATTTTCATAATTTTTTTTATTATCAATCAAATATTTTAAAGATAAAATATAATCCAATATATATGAAAGATAACAACATTCATTATATTTTGAAACAAAATAACAAGTTACGATTACGAATATAATACATGTATTTCCTAAAACTACCTTTATCCTAAACTTGAATATCCTATTTTTTACTATAAATATGTCAAACAAGTTTTCGACAAACCATAAACACAAAAAAATATCCAATGGCTGCTAATATGGTGGTGGAATACCACGTTAGCTATTCCATAATCCCAATCGATACATGATTAAGAATTGTGTCTAGTATGCACGTCGAACAGCTATATTATTTAAATAATATTAAATACATCAAAAAATACAATCAGCTTTTACATGATTAAAAACCTACAATAACCTATTTATGTAGAAATCATTTTGTGTATTTGCTCAATATCCATTAAAAACAAATAGTTTATAAATTATATTAGATTTAGGGATTTAAAAATTAATAGGGTAAAAATTATTAATAACAAGTGAATTAAAAAAATTACTATAAATAAAATTTATATTAACAAATTTTTGAAAATTAATTTCTACGATTATAAATATACAATTTTTTATTATGAATATATAAACAACACGTAAATAAGATTATCTATATAATAATACATATTTTATAATTAATAGATATTTATAAAATTTTAAAAATAAATAAATTCTGTATTTAAAAATGCGGATCAAAATTTAATACTATTTAAAATTAAAACAAAGAGAGCTCCGATGTGTTAATTGGAGGTCAGCGTGTCTCTCGCGGCACATGATCTTTAACTCACAGCGAAAATTGAGTCAACTTCACGAGCATTCCATTCTTGGCACAATCTTTCTTTATTTGTTAAATTTTTTGTTTTATTCATTTTGCTGCTTGTTTAAGTTCTTCTTGAGTATAGTTGAGATTTTAGAAAGATAAATTTAGAGTAGATGCTTAATTATGATCGAAACTGTGTATATAGGTTATATTTTTTTTTGTTTAAAATATCTTACTGATAAAAGAACAAAAGAGAGTAGATTTATTTTGATATAGAACCAAGTATTTAGATATTGTTATACTATAGGTCATAACTTTGTTTAGGTTCATCTTGCTCCTTCGTTTTTTTTGTCTACGTTAGACAAGAAATTAATGCATCGATATTGAAATGAGTATAATTTATATGTTTTTATTAATAAAAATATATTTTGATGAAGCCATTATTTTGTACTGTATTTCGACATTTTGTTTGTTCCTAACGGATTTGGTTATACAAACAGTAGATATAGTTAATAAAGCTTTTTAGGTTAGTGGAAACTAAATTAATATTTCTAAATTATTTATGGGAACTGAGTCTAGAATATAATATATATATATATATATACATATATATATATAATATGTTAAAGTCCTTCATCATAACTTTACAAAACTATTATCACTAGATGATGCATGTAAAGTTATTATACGAAGTAAGAAATGTTCTAACTTAACTCTATATCTCACTACGTAACTGAATTTATTTTATAAATAAAGTAATTTATTTTTTGTTTGTTCACTATTATATTATGGAGTGAGAAATAGAGTAAGATTGAAACACTTTTACCCTATATTTTTATTTATTTTATTTTAAAATAAAAAAATGAAAGTTTACATTAGAATGCTCTAAGTGATCAAAATATTATATTTGTTCGTGTAAATTAATATTGCCATCTATAGTAAAATAAAAACTAAATCAAAATTTCCTAAATAATATATTACACTGAATATATATAAATATAACAAAATTAATATAAAAGAAAAATTTAATACATGGTAGTTAGACAATAAATTAAATTAATTATTTTATGTCACTAGTTTAGAAATATGTTCTATCTTACAGTTATACTTATACTTTAAGAAATATTTTTTGTCAAAATGTTGGATGATAGATAAGAAATTTTCAATCGAATATTCTGAATGAAAAGATGCTTAAATAAGAATATGACTCTCTTTTTTTTTGTAACAAAATAAGAATATGAGTTGGTGAATATGGTTTAAGAACCACAAGGATTGCCAACCGAAGAGAAGTTTCAGGTGTTCTCTCTCCTGCTCTTTGACACACCAAAACAGGTTAATCGTATAGTATTGCTACAACTAAGTGATCCAGCTAATATATATTTGCTCGTACTCATACCATATTATAAAATTAAACCATTTTAAAACATAACAATTATCACCTAACAGCATATTTTTCTGCTTTGTACTATTTTCTTTAGCTTAATACTAAGGGAATACTAATTGTCGATCAATAATAAAAACTGTAATGTGGCGAATAGTTTGAAGGTTGAAAGGGCAAACTCCTTGTTAAACAAAAGAAAGGGCGCACTCCATTTGTAGGATGCGATTAATTATAAGTTTAGAACTTAGTATGAGTCCAAAAGCCTATAAACTCTGAATTTGCACGTGAAGTTAATCAACCAACAAAGCATATTTTCCTTTCCCAATGCTTTTAGACGAAGAAGAGAAAACAAAACAAGGAAATTTCATCGTTAATCCTTGTATATATAAAGAAGGAATTTCAGTATTACATCTTGTATTATTATTTTTTTGCTACATCTTGTATTATTGGAATTGTGTATGTGTGTGTTTACGTATTAGGGATTTTGTGGTTGTGTTACTGCGGTATACAAGCAAGGTGCTATACAATAATCAATAACTAAATTATATATAAGGCTAGTCGTGTTAATTCCATAATAATCATGCAACAAAAGCGATTTTGTAAAACTTTAAACTGTAAAATTTGACCAAAAATAATGTCTCGACTGCTTCCAGCATATACTGTAGCTGTATATGCTCTAGATAACCCAAATTTAGTATAAAGCCATATATATCAATTAATTAAATTTTCATTTTATTTTAAACCTACAACCAAAAGATTTATACAAAATTAAAAAATAGCTATAGAAAGCTTTATTTTCAAAGTAAATAAATAATTATTTTAAAGATACAGCAAAACAATTTACAGCAAAAGAAGTCCACAGGAAAAATCTACTGCCAAAAACATAAATGTACACTCAGTCAACTCTAATTTAGAGTGAATTGGTTCAAAATCTATATGGAGTGCAAATACTCTAATTTATATGTGTTTATGTATGTGTTTATATGAAGATATTTAATGATTTTTACACATTGTTGAAACAGAAAACATTTTTGCAGCAAAACGCCAAATACTAAAATAATATTTTTCTCGGTTTGTATCTGGAGTAAACGTCAATACTAAAAAAAGAATTTACCCAAAACCTTGCCAGACGAACGCGGTGAAAGGTACAAAACTCTATACGGTTATGCATTAACATTTTGTAAAAATAATCGCAAAATTTTCTAAATGTTCACGAAATTTATTTTACCTTTTGAACATTGTGTTAACGAACGTTATGGTATAATGCGTTGTGATTCAAAATAACTCCCATAAAGGCTATACGTCTTGCACATTATAATTGGTGTCACCATTCATAATCAATAACCAAAATTAATTAAGACAGCAGGTTACTGGTTTTGGTGTGTTTGATCTAAACAAAACAAATCAAAATCCGGTCGCTCTATGTCATGCATGATTCGTCTTCAATGTTACAACTTGGTACTTAGCCCCAAGTTGTCAACATTTTAACATTAATAAGCTCGACAACGTCCACGCATCATTAACCCTAAAGTTGTTTAAGTGGGATACTTAATTTTTTTTTAATTTTTTTTGTCTAAAAAAATAAAAAAAATCAATCACGGACCACCGCTACGTGTTAGTGGAACCCGCAAACAGTGCAAACAACAACAATTTATAACGCCTAATTAAACGCTACTTCTTCTTTTTCTTCTCTTTTTTTATTTTAATTAAAAAATTGCTAAGCACCCCTTAAATAACCAGGGTTAATGGTACTCTAAAGTTTTTTCTTTTCACAATTTGCAATTTTTAGAATATTATATTAATCAATAACTAATCTCCTCGGTTATGTTTAAATGATTGCAACGAGACAAAAAAAAGGAGTTCTAAAGCAAAGTAGTTGCATAGGATTCCATGTACAATTACTCGTGGGGGTAAATATTTATTGCGACTTAATTCATAGTCTCGTTCTAGTGAAAGAAACAAGATTTTTGTCGCGCATTGATTTTATTTATTACAAAAGTAATGCAGTGTTTTAGAAGATGGAGGTGTGGTCCTAGCTCAAGTCATCAGAAGTAAAATCAAGTGGTAGGTCAAATAATATAGCATAATAATCTTTCTTTGATACATAAAAGAGCAGAAAAGATGCTATACCTTGCAGAATATTCTCAGTTAACAACATATAGGCTATTGCACCCTGCATCTCTATTCTCTGGACTTTAAATTTAGTGAAAATAAACTAAAACTATATTCCCTAATAGCAATGTGCTTATAAGTCTATGATTTATTTTCCATTAATCTAAATATTTTAAAAAATGATTTACAGCAAAACTGATGATTAATAAACGGGCTAAAAGCCTAATAACAATTCCAGCCCATTAAAAGAAGCTAACAGGATAGGATCATAACTGGGCTGTAAGACCTAAATTGGTTTCATATTCTGATCTCAATTTCCTGATTGGTTCAATCCAATCCAAAAGAAACTCAAAATCAAATGTGAACCAAATACTTTATATAATTTATGCTTTGTTAATCTTTAAGTTTTGTAATAGGGATTTCTTTTAGCAAATTAAGTAATATGTATAAATAAAAAGCATTTAGTATTTATTCTATGTTCATGATATGATTTCATGGTAAAAATTAGAAGAATCTAGTGTTTTTTTCTGTCAACAATCTAGTGTTTATATATATCTTTGTTTATCCAAATGTTATTGTTAGAGTAGAGATTCAAAAGTGTAGGAAGAGAGGAAGAAACAAAACTGAAAAAAACAAAACAAAACATTGACGCGAGAAAAAGCAAAAGGAAGAGCTTTAGTTGTCCGAAGCAGAACACGTGTAAGAGCCCGCCGTTAACGTCCACTACCAACGGCGTCGTCAAACGTTTACCGTAAATACCGAAACTACCCTTCTTCACACCCTCCTCGTCATCTTGGTATAAAAAAAAGAAAAAAAAAGTAGTAAAGAATATAAATTCATCAGCTTTATTCTTGAATTTTATATTGCAGAAATCACCCCACTGGTTCGTTCGTGCATCTTTTTATAACCCCAAAATTATATTAATAAAATAAAAAAATGTAAATCACAGCCCAAATATGCTACCAATTTCAGCTGAAAAATGTGAAGATGTTGAATGAATAAATCAAACCCATAGCCTCTCATCCAGTCGCAGCCAAACAAGTTTGGTTTTTTGATTCATTCTTCGTATCTTATATATTGTCTCTTGAATCGTTGAAAATCATCGTGTATCTAAAGTTGGTTTTGTCTGAAAATTACAGATCTTCAATCGAGTTTGATTGTAAGACGAATCGGAGGGGTTATTCTCCGGTAACTGGTAAGCTTTGATTTTGTGAATGACCCTTTTGTAAAAAAGTTTAACTTTTTTTTTTAGTTTTAGTAAAGTGACTTATATCGAATTCGAGATCCGATGAATGATTGTTCTTTGATTCTATTGGGATGCTGCTGGTGGTGAATTGCTTTTTGATCTGATCGTATTGCTTGATTTAGATCTTGTCTTGTGGATTCCAATGATTGGGTTTTTTTCTTTTTTTTTCTGATGATGTCAGAACTAATCTTTCACTGGTCAAGAACTGTACTTTTTAATCTGACTAGTCTCACTCAAACGTTACTATCATCTTTGCAGTTAAATGAATTTTCATTGGATATATTGATTTTAAAAAAACACAAGATCCTGTGGATGTGTGTGTTCTTTCTCTCCTCTTCTGTTTTTTTTTTTGTGGATGATTAGATTGATGGTTCTTTGATTGTTTTTTTATTAGCGTCATCTTCATCATGTTGGA
Organism: Raphanus sativus; assembly: GCF_000801105.2. NCBI lineage: Eukaryota > Viridiplantae > Streptophyta > Magnoliopsida > Brassicales > Brassicaceae > Raphanus > Raphanus sativus. The sequence continues at coordinate 12,837,319 of NC_079517.1, forward strand.
GGCTCCGAGTTATCTTGTGTCAAGGGACTTACCATCTTCATGTGAGGAAGAGAGCAAATGGATATACAACGCTCACTGCGTCCTTCAGCTCTCCTTGAAGAAGCGTTTGTTAGATCAACAAGGAAGTTACAGCAGGAGCAAAATGCTACGTCTTGAGAGTTCTAACCAAACTCAGCAAGATGTTGGTGGTGGTGGTGGTGGTGATCAACAGAGTCCACCAGTAACTACGCTTGACCAAAACGCTCTTCTCAACTGCTTAGCTCACTGTTCTTTATCTGACTTCCGCTCCATCGCCTCGACGAACAGAACCTTCCGCTCGCTCATTAAGAACAGCGAGCTCTACAGGCTGAGACGAGCAAAGGGCATCGTGGAGCATTGGATATACTTCTCTTGCGTGCTCTTGGAATGGGAAGCTTACGATCCAAACGGAGACCGATGGCTGCGTGTACCCAAAATGACAGTGAACGAATGTTTTAAGAGTTCGGACAAAGAGTCTCTCGCTGTCGGTACAGAGCTTCTTGTGTTCGGTAAAGAGATTATGTCCCTTGTGATTTACAAGTACAGCATCCTGACCAATACATGGACGTCAGGGATGCAAATGAACGCTCCTAGGTGCTTGTTTGGTTCAGCTAGTCTAGGTGAGATCGCGGTTGTAGCTGGAGGATGCGGCCCTCGTGGGCAGATACTGAACTCTGCTGAGGTTTATAACTCGGAGACCGGGGAATGGACCGTGATTCCAAGCATGAACAAGGCGAGGAAGATGTGCTCGAGCGTGTTCATGGACGGGAACTTCTATGTTCTTGGAGGTATCGGAGAAGGGAACTCTAACATGCTTATGTGTGGTGAGGTCTATGATCTGAAGAAGAGGACATGGACGTTGATACCCAACATGTTACCGGGAAGCAACGGTGGAGGAGGTGCAGCGGCGGTGTCAGGTGCACCACCGCTTCTAGCTGTTGTCAAGGACGAGCTATATGCTGCGAACTACGCGCAGCAAGAGGTGAGGAAGTACGACAAGAGGTGTAACGTGTGGAACAGAGTGGGGAGTTTGCCAGAGAGGGCTTCTTCGATGAACGGTTGGGGAATGGCGTTTAGGGCTTGTGGAGATCAGCTAGTGGTGGTTGGAGGGCCTAGGGCACTTGGTGGAGGGTTCATAGAGATCAATGCTTGTGTCCCAAGGGAAGGTGAGGCGCTGCATTGGAGAGTTCTTGCATCAAAGCGATCAGAAAGCTTTGTGTATAATTGTGCGGTTATGGGATGTTGATGAAAACTTTGAGAGCCCATTTCAAAAGTTGTTGACTTCTTTATTTAGGGGTTCTTACATGTTATTTTAAACACTTTGTTTTGTTTTCTTCATTGTCTTTCTGGGGGTTATTGTTGTTGAGGCATAATCTTGAACTGAACAAGTTTCAATAAAATTTGAAGATAATTTAAGAACAAACTTCATGTTGTTCTTATCTCTCAGCATTGTAATTTGGTTCCATTATTAGCACTTCATGTGGTGAGATTTTTAGGTTAACTAGTTTTACTATTAAAACAAACTAGATTTTGACCCGCGCTTTTGAAGCGCGGGATATTTTACGATGAAAATTTCACTAATAATTTAACAAATATTTTTGGTAATTTTTAAAGAGTGTGTATTTAAAAATTTTTTGCATTTAAATCAGTATTTTTAAATTCAACCCGATTGTGATTATACCGGTTAATCCGGAGATCTGACAATTCAATTTATGTTTCTAAATATTCATATTAAAAAATCACTAAAACCCAAAACTAACCGATTGAACTGATGGATGACCGATATATAATCTAATTGGATTTAAATTGTAATAGTTTCATAATTTGTAATCTTATAATCGAAATTTTAAAGTTCACTATTTTGAAATTTATGAAATTATGACGTTTCTACAAAAATTTAAAGAGAAAATGATAGATATAAAATAATTAAGATTAATTATTGTATTATTTGGAAATATTGATAGTAGTATAAAAAATATATTGTTTGGAAACATTGATAGTAGTATAAAGAAATAAGTATATTGTTTGGAAACGTTGATAGTAGTATAAAGAAATAAGTATATTGTTTGGGAACATGAATAGTAGTATAAAGAAATGAACATTAGTGATTTAATGTATGTTTAACTATAAAGTATAAATGTGTATTTAATTTAAAAACTTACAAAATAAATGTTAGGTCCAACCGAATGTTTCTGTTTTAATAAGATAGATATTTAATAGAACATGGAGAGATAAGAATCGTATAATTATAATTCAAATTTAATGTTTTTAAAATACGAACATCATATTATTTCTTAGGAATAAAACATGATAGAAATCCCGTTTTGGGTGAAAGAAGAATCTTATCCATCTTTCTCTTCATTTCATCCTCATCTAGTCCTTCTCCTTGCACGGTAAGTATACTGTTTTCTAATGTTACAGATTCAACTCCTAATTAACAAAATGAGAAATTCATTAGGATACATTAATTTTTCAAAATTTTGGCTTAAACATAACCATCGGTTGTATTAATGTGTACCTTTGTAATCAAAGATATAATTTAGAGCTTTCTTCCTGGCTTTTTCACAATCAGAATCAAACCGGAATTTCACTTCTTCCTGCAAATAATGAAATTACAATTATTTTTTTTGAAGAACTTTATATAAACAATACTGGTTCTGAATGCGTAAAGCTACATGTATATGCTTTTTATACAATCCTCCTTAAATTGACTAACCATTTTTGAGAACTTTGAAAGTTTGGATTTTGAATAGAAATGATAAAGAACAATGTGATTTTAACTTAATTGGCAGCCTGCTTATAACATCGATTTATAGCACTACTAAACTGAACAATGATATCTTTATGTAGACTTGCATGAATGTGATACATGCTAATACATTAATTTACCTTCTGTTATTACTAGATCCCCAAAATTTATGTAGTCTTGCATGAATGTGACACATGCTAATACATTAATATAGTATCTGAAACATAACAGCCTGAGTTATTATTGCAACTAATTTTTAGCACAAAGATTAACAACCTTTCAACTAACTATCTACTTCATATACAATCTTAATAAAGCTAACAAAATAAAAATCTAAAAGGAAATGAATAATAGTATAAGATACATAACAAAGGTACAAGATCCGAAAATCAAGCATTTACTTGCATCATGTTAGGTTTCTTTATTCTAAAGGGGTCGACTTTCTTTAGGAGAAGATTCAAAAAAAAAAACAAAAACAGCTGCGAAAACAGAGTTGTTGTTGCAGAAAACAGAGTAAGATGAAGAAATAAGAGACAAAGAAGATAAAGAGAACAAGAAAGGGAGCACACACAAGACTTTATCCGGTTCACTCCCGTTAACGAGGGTAGCTACGGAATCCACTAGATTCAGATAGTGTTTACAAGAGGAGCTACAAGTGATCCATCTCGATGCCTTTCACTAGCACTCAAGACTCACTCTGTCAACTCCTAAAGTTAGAGAAAACTTAAAACAAAAATTTAGACCTTTACAAGTTTTCTCTCTTCTCACTGTCTCTGTATTACTTTTTTCTCTTGTACTCTCTCAAAACAACAAGACATTCTATTTATATGAAAAGTCTTGAATCTTGTGTGTATGACTTAACGCAAACGCTTCTTTTGAACTTGAATGCTGACTTACATCATCAAATCACGTTTGCCACAACAATTCAAATGTGCTTTCTGTCTTATGGAGACACAAAGACAACAGTACAAGCATCAGAAGGCGGTGCAGCCGTTTCCATCAGAAGTGGTCCCAAAAGCATGTATAACTCGTTTTGATATACACCATCCGTAGTTAGAACTTGAGTCAAGTCTGAGCACACTTGATATTTGTTGTAGTAACTTGGTCATCAAGGTTTCACCTCCACACATCACATATTCACGCTAATATGTTCTGCATTTGAAGCTTCAAGAACATATAGATCAGACGCACAAGTTAAAAAAAAAAAGCATATAGAAGACGCTTGCTTTTAATCAACAAGTAACATGTTGAGTGTTCCATAAGATAAAGAATGGTTGTTTATCTCTAAACATCACATGGCTACTTAAATCACCATTATAATTATAAAATAATTTTTATCCTCAACTTAACTTTTTTACTATCAAGTCCATAATTATGAAATAGTTTTCTACATAAAAAAAATCATGTAATGTAACCAAACGAAGTAGTTTTGTGACAAATCTGCCATCTAGCATGCTAGTGCAGTAGTGCTTTCACAAGTCTTGTTGATGCGTTGTCTCATTCGGATTTAAATTCAATTAAATGCATATTGTTGATATATATATATATATATATATATATATATATATATATATATAACCAAATTGAAAATGCAAAGAGCGTGAGAGTATAAGATGCATGTTCATGCGCATGTCAAAGTTTGTGTGTTGCTATCTAAAACAAACGTAAGCAAATATCCTAACAGAATATAATAGCTTCTGAAAATATGTTTTACAATGTGTATATATAAATCTGTAGTGTGAAGTAAGATGTTATAATCTATCAAACTTGGTATATTTTCCTTCACCCACCGAAGCAAAAATGGTTCTATATCTAATTATATCTGTAATCACCATCATCATCACCACCAACATGCTTTATCAACGGTGGTGGGCATCCAACATACCTCCAGGACCAAAGCCACGGTTTCTACTCGGAAACATTCATGAACTGAAACCACATTGGACTCATTCTTTTTCTGAATGGTCACAAACATATGGTCCCATCATATCGGTATGGTTTGGAACAAACCTCTCTGTCGTTGTCTCTAACGCTGATTTAGCCAGACAAGTGTTGAAAGACAACGACCATCAGTTGTGTAACCGAGAAAGGGTCGCAAAGATGACACAGTCAGGTACTGATCTCGTTTGGTCTGACTACAGTCCACATTACGTGAAGCTGAGGAAACTATGCACGCTTGAGCTTTTCTCTTTGAAGAGCATTGAGAGTTTCAGATTGTTGAGAGAGATGGAGACAAGGTCCATGGTCGAGTCGGTTTACAAGGACGTGATGATAGATTCAACAGATGGTCAGACTAGAAAACCAGTGGTCGTGAGGAAGTATCTAGCTGCTGTTGTTTTGAACACTATCTCAAAGTTAATGATCGGGAAACAGTTCAGCGCCGAGGAAGGTAAAGAGTTCAAAGAGATTGTTCACAAAGAACATTTTCTTAGCGGCTCAGGGAGCTTGTTAGATGTCATCTGGTGGCTCAAATGGGTTTCGAAGTGGCTCGTTAACGACAAGGACTTCTTGGCGCACATGGATAGGAGGACAAAGTGGTTTAGAGGAGCTATAATGGTGGAGGAAGATGTAGCTGTTGAGGATCACGAGGGGTTTGTTAGGAAACTGTTAGTGTTGAAAGAGAAGAAAGAGCTGAGTGAAGAGACGGTTCACGGATTAATCTGGAACATGTTCACCGCAGGCTCAGACACAACAGCTGTTGTCCTGGAATGGGCTATGGCAGAGATGATAAGATGCCCTGCCGTGCAAGAAAAAGCGCAGCAGGAGCTTGACGCCGTGGTCGGATCAGAGAGGCTAATGACTGAAGCAGACATCCCAAAACTGCCGTATCTACAATGCGTGGTCAAAGAGGCGCTGAGGCTTCACCCGTCAACACCGACAATGCTTCCACACAAAGCAAGCGAAACGGTGTGGTTAGGTGGGTATAAGGTTCCTAAAGGAACCACGGTTTATGTCCACGTGAAGGAGATAGGAAGGGATCCAGTGAACTGGATAAACCCTTTGGAGTTCAGACCGGAGCGGTTCCTACTAGAGGACACTGATGTCAAGGGTCGAGACTTCAGGGTTCTTCCGTTTGGCTCGGGGAGGAGAGTGTGTCCAGCTGCACAGCTCAGCATGAACTTGATGGCATTGGTGATGGGGAACTTGTTGCAATGCTTCTCGTGGAGTTCTCCTATTCCTCCGGAGAGTATTGACATGAGCGAGATTCCTGGATTGCTTTGTGTCATGAAGACTCCAGTGGAAGCACTAGCTTCGCCGAGAGCTGCCACAAGAGTTATACCTTTAAATATGGATTAAATAAATAAGATAATGGATCATGGAAACTCAATAGACCATGGTGACTCTTGTTGAGGAGAAGAAGATGTAGTCATGTGAAAAAGCACTAGATGCATGGCACAATTTACTACATGGCTGAAACTGGTTTCATAAAATAAAAATGTAGCTGATGTATATGGAAAATAAAAGTGTAACTTTCCTCATTATAACAATGTCCAAACTGTGCAGATTGACGCACAATAGAAAAGAGAATAACATAAGACTGAAAATGAGCTAATAAATAGGTGAGATGATTGGACCAAAAGACCTGCTTGCTACAAAAGGAAATGAATGTGTGATTTGCATGGAGGAATTCAAACAAGGAGAAGCAGTGTGCACATTAATTTGTGACCATCGTTTTCATGGACATTGCATATCTAAGTGGAAGAAGATCAGTTCATCAATGTCCCTTGTGTCGATTTCGCTTCCACTGACGTTGATCATCTTTAGGGTATTGGTCAGGATTATTATGAGACAAACAGAAATGGAAAACAGTTTTGAACTATTTGTATATAAGATTGAGCTCAGTTAGATTAATATCAACTTGAATAACGATGCAAACAATACGAGGAACAAAAAGAAAACCGCATTTTCATTTTCTTCACTAACCACTCATGAGTTTTAACAAAACAAATTGCTTTCAAGAACACATATACTGTGATCAGTCAATCGGAAACAGCTAAACAATGAAGAAACCGAAACAAAAATGGGACGGTAGCTACAATACCAGACCAGTCGATCGTCCCACAAATCTTTCCTCCAGCTCTGTCCAGTGAGACAAACATGCACCGAACACTCTGGGTAACGGGGATATAAAGTATATCTTCACCCCCCATATAAAAAACCACAAGCCTTCCCTCGTATTCCGCCATGGCACCCGCATATAAGGTAATCACTAGTTCCTTCCCATCACGACCAACCAATCTTCTCCACACATTAAGCTTTGTATCGAACCACATCAACCCAGTGTTGTTAAAGAAAGCAAAGAGAACATCCTCCACCACACACACGCGATGCGCCATATCCTTTAACTTATCCTTGCTTCCACCTTCCGTGGGTCTCTGGCTTACCATCTGAACCAACCGTTCTCCTTCACCTTCTCTCGGATCGTACACGCTCGTCTTCTTGTAATCCACCATGTACACCTTCTCCTCCACCGAGGCACTACAGTCTGAAATCTTAAGCACGTCCTCCATCCCCGCAAGCTCCCACGTTTCTGATTTTGGATGAAAAACTTCAACTTCGTGAAACCTTCCGTCGATGTGGGGTCGGCCTCCGAGTACGTATATCTTCCCGTCGATCACTTCCACAGCTGCGTTGCGCTGTCTTTGAGGCACGCTCATGCTTGGTCCTTGTGTGATGTTCCCAGACCGGGTATCAAGGATCCATAGATCAGAGGAAGGTTCTATAGATCCACCAATGAAGAAGATCTTTGACCCCACTGCGACGGTTGAAGAACCGTATTTATGAGGAGGGAAGGGAGTTGGGTTCGGAACTAACCCATACTCCTTTGTTGTTAATGATTCGTTGAGAGTAAACCAGTGGAAGGATGAGTTGTCGTCGTCATCATTTTGTTCGAAACATACATGGAGGGAGCTCTTGGGGAGGGTGGATCGCAAGACGTTGAACTCAGGGGAGCGAACAAGGGATCTTAGGTCTTTTGAGACCCATGAGATAATTAGGTGATAGCTTCTTGGGACGCGGACCAAGCATCTCATAACGATATCGTCAGGCAGTGAAGAAAGCGACGGCTGCGGAGGAGTGTACTTTTTGGACATTGTTTCAACAGGAGAGACTGAAAGTTTTCGGTCTTGCATATTTAAGATGATGATGATGATGATGATGAAGATCTTGATGAAGATCGAACAAAGCGGACTTTATAAAAATTTACTACACGTTACTTTTTTGTGGGTTAGGTTATGATTCAGATATGGACAGCATTTATAAAATTTAGAGTTATTCTTGGGTTCACCTCCTAGGGTGAACCTTTAAATTCACCAACCAATAGGATTCAAGTATTTTATATTTAATATTTTTTTAAAAAGTAAATAAAATATTGTTAAATTATATTATGTTTTCAAATAAATAGCTAAAAATAAATAAAAATAGTTGTAGTTGCAAAATTTTTTTTAATAAAAACTCTAAACCCAAAATACTAAACCCTAAATACTAAACCCTAAACCCTTGGGAAACCCTAAACCCTTGGGAAACCCTAAACCCTTGGATGAATCATAGTTTTAAAAATTAAAAAAATCTTTTTTTTTAATTATTACTGTTTTTGTTTATTTTTAGCTATTTATTTTAAAAACATAATATAATTTAAGAAGATTTTGTTTATTTTTTAAAAATATATTAAATAAAAAATACTTGAATCCTATTGGTTGGTGAACCTAAAGGTTCACCTAGGGGTGAACCCAAGAATAAGTCTAAAATTTATTACGTTACTAATTTCATAAATGCTAAAGAATTAAACGTTAATCAACAACAAGATTTCAGCAAAAAAAAAAAACAAGATTTCAGCAAAAAAAAAAAGATTTCAGCAAACGTCTGTATCGAGTTTTGTCTTAATTCGAATGTAGAAATTGACCCGTTTAAGCTTTAATTAGACCTTGACCAAAAATAAGGAAACAAGATCTCAATGCTCTGATTTTACGGGGTAAGTATAATGTAACAGATTTTCAATGGGAGTATTTAATTCCAATTAGAAGATAATCATGGAGTTCGTTTTTTTCTAAATATGTTAAATTTAAATATTATAAACAATACACATTTTGTTATCAATAATCAATTTTTTATATTAGGGATATGCATATAGGTAACATTTGGTTCAGTTTCGTTCTATTCGATTCGGATCTTTACGGGTTTGATTCGATTCGGATCTTTACAGATTTGGTTCGGATTTTTGCGAGTTTAATTTGAGTTTAGATTCAGATAAATTTAATTTAAAAAAAAAACTACAGCTCATATATACTTTAAATTTCTAGAAAAAAAAATATAACATATAAATCTAAATAATGTATTCTAAAATACTTAAACTAAACATAAAAATGGTTTAACTTAAATATTTGGATAGAAAATCAATATATATATATTTATATTTTAAGTATTTTAGTATAGTTTCATTATTTTAAACATGTACTTTTAACTATTTTTATATATTTCTAAATATTTTAGACAGCTTTGACATCTTATATTTTTTTATTCTTTTAGATATTGAATTTAAATATAATTAATATATTTAAGTATATAAAGTTTATTTAAATACCCGAAATATTTTAGTTTGGATCGGATACGGTTCCAGCTCTCTATTTTTATTGTAACAAAATTTTAAACAAAAGTGACGATGTCTCTTATTGGTTTTGGCCCATTTAGTAATCATTAAAAAATTTCTAGATCTATTTAAGAAAATTAATGGGCTGAACTAAAAACCATTTCATAATGTAAAAATCGACACTTCCAAATTATTCTCTATTGGTGTGGTGACGAAGAAAAAGGGGTTAGGATTAAGAAAGTAAAATTTGTTGTGTAATCCATGTTCTCGCTAGGTGATTTCAATAGATTCTAAATAAATCTTTGATATATTGGTCTCTTGTAAAATTTTCGAAAAATACTAATTATTAAAATTTTACACTTGATATAATAATCAACTGTTTCTCAATTAATATTATATGAGATTAGAGTAATCACATAAATCAAAACAATACTTATTGTTTATTTATAATATTTTTATGGTAAATAAATCAAAATAATTATTTTATTTATTTATATGGTATATAATTAAATTGCAATGATATGGACAGATATATAGTATACTTAATATAAATATTCACTATAATATGGTTTTATTAACATTTGTATATTTTCTGTAACAAAAAATTAAACCATTGATCCCAATATTTTTGATGTGATATTTTTGTCAATGAAAATTTTAAAATTAACAAATTTCTGTTTTATATTGTATATAGTTTAATTAAACGATATATATACATATTTAGTATGAAATATATTAAATAATAATTCATATTCGTAAGATTTTATGATCATTTGTATTTTGTTATAACAAAATAAGATTAAGCCATTAATCACAAAATTTCCAAAGTGGGATTTTTAATGTTTTAGTAATTTTTAGTCATTTAAAAAAACTTCAAAAAATAACACATAAGAAAAAATCTAACTTTTATTATATGGTTAATGTGATTTTTTAATTTCTTTTAATAATATAAAATTAAACAAAAATGAGGGATAATACAAAAATTGTTACCAAATATATATAATTCATAATCATATTGTCATATATGTTAGTTATATTAAGTACTTCCGTAGCTTTTATTTAAAAAAATAATGGAGAATATTCCTTTATACACTACTAATAAATTTAATAGTTTGTTTAATAAAAATATTCCATAGACATTATTTGCGAAGTGATTTGCCATATGTCTTCACTACAATCGTTTTCACAAAAAAATTATGACGTGGCTATTAAGATTGATGACATGTCATATGGTTAAATATGACATGGACAATTACATTTAATGCTGATATATATTTTTAGAAATCTTTTAGAATATGACAATAACTCATATATTACATTTAATATTGATTTATATTTTTGGTAAACTTTGTAGAATATGGTAATAACTCATAAATCATCACTAAAATAAATATATTCAAATATGACATTTTGAATTTCGAAATATTCTATAATTTTACTTTTATAATTATAAAATTTTTATTATCTAAAATTTTCTAAATTTTATGATTTTTTTTAAAAAAAATTAATCGTAATATCATTAGTTTCTTTTAGATATCTACAAATTATATAAATATTATTTAGTTTTAATTTTTGATATCTATACAATTTTATATGATTTTAGTAATTTTGTACAAGTTGATTTAATACATTTAACTAAATGAAATAAATATTTTTTTCATCTAAGATTTTAAATTTATATATATACATATATATATTCTTAACTATAATTTAAAAAAAAACTATTTTCTCTTAATTTTATGCTTAATTAATGATATTTATATTAATTATTGGTCAAAATAATAAAATATATAATATTAATAAATTACATTTTAAAATATAAAATTTAACTTTTAAAAAATTCATCACTTCACATGGTGCAGGAAAACACCTAGATTAATAATTTTGATATGGCTACTAAAATTGATGACATGTCTTATAAATTAATATGACATGGACAATTATATTTAATGTTAATTTATATTTTTGGTAATTTTTTTTAAATATGGTAATAACTCATATATCACATTTATTGTCGATTTATATTTTTGGACTTTTTTAAAATATGCTAATAACTCATAAATCATCATTAAAATAAATATATTCAATTATGGCATTTCAAATTTCGAAATATCATTTAAATTAAAAATATTTCAAAAATATATACATATTTTTAGAAAATTATAAAAATTAAATCATAAAATTCAATTTAATCGTAAAATCATTAGTTTCTTATATATATCTACAGATTTTATAAATATTGTTTAACTTTAATTTTTGAAAATTATGCAATTTTACATATTTATTTAATATATTTAATTAAAATAAATAGATAGAAAAATCTACCTAAGATTATAATTTTAAATATATACATGCACATTCTTAAATATAATTCAAAATAAACAAAATTGTTTTTATTTTAATTTTAATGTTCAGTTAAATCAAATTTATATTAAAATATTGATAAGAAAAAAGAAAATTTATAATATGTATAAAAAATAAATATAATTTATATTTATCTATTAAAAATATATTTTAAAATTCTTTTACTGCACATGGTGCAGGAAAACAACTAGTAATATATATTTGGATAGACTAACCTATTTTTTAAAGATTCTAAGAATCGTCGTAACGATATATGCCTAGGAAATTATGTTTTAATGCTCTAACTAGATCATGGTCGAGCGGGAGTCATTTTTTTTTATATTTGTTTTTACTAAATGTTATACATGATCGCCAATGTGTATTAATATAAAATTTTGATAAATAACAATGTGTGCTAATGTGTTTAAATAAGCAATGTGTTTAATTACTAAATTTGATTTTTAAAATTTATGATAACGTAAAGTAGATTTTTTCTGTATTATTTAAAATATATAGTGCTATATGTTTTGTATTTTCAACATTTATCATACAAAACTTACATTGGGGTATTATTGATATGAAATATGTGTAACATAATATATTTATATATTATATAAACATATGCAAACCCGCACGGGTTTTATTTTTAAAATGTATTCTATATTGTTTAGTTTTATGTAGTATCGAGTTTGTATAATTCAATTTTGTGTTTAAAGAACAATATCAAAACTGTCTTTCGTATGTAAAAATAACATTTTGCAAGTGCGAGTTGTGTCTTTTTATTGTAACACAAAATTTTATATAAAACTTATGTTTTTTTGTACATTACGAAATTTAATTTTTTAAAATAATTATTACGTAATTTCAAAGTGAATTTTATCTCTGAGGTCTAATATATTTTGTGTGTAATGGTTCAAAGCATTTTCGATATATATTATATTTTAGTTTGGTTTGTTTTTTAGTATTATTGTATAATTATAATACTATACAATATTACTATATTCTATACAATATATGAAGTTATGTGTTATTTGTTTTAGAAAGTAGATTATGCCCAACGTAGTTATAAGAATAGTCATATCTTTATGTATGTGTCTATAACTTATCTACCTAATGTTATTCGTACTAATAAAATTAATATGGCCAATGAAAATATACTGATCAATTTAAAATGAATTGTATAGAGTAATTATAGAACGATTAATATTTTTTAGTATTCTTAGTATATATCTTATTTAAATTGACATGTAATAAATGTAAAAATCATATATGGAATATGGACAAAAAGAAGAATTATATTTAAGGAAATACATCAATGCAAAGTTAGACTATGGTACGTATTATATATAAAGAATGAGACATTTAGTTTAAATATATGAAGTCCACCTTTAAAAATCCACCTAGAAGAAGTTGTAATGTTCATGTTTTAATAAGATAGATATATACGTGTAATGTGATTACGTGATGCATTTTGGCCAAAAAAACTCTAGCCTAATAAAGGTTATGTTTTTTTATCTATGTGTGTAATCATCAATTATGTGAAGATCAATGTATTGTATCAACTTGAATAAAGGAGGATGATGTGTAATAGAATCACGACGGAAAAGCCGTACACTAATAATTCTATAAACTAATAATATTGGGACTATAAGATTTTAATAATTTATAGAGATATTAATTTATAAAATATTTTAGATTTTCTATCTTAAATATATATTTTTCTAAAATAAGAAATACATTTTTTGTGTATAACATTAATTAAATTTCTGAAATTCGACATTCATATTTTTCTAGATATTATTGGTGTATATAAAATATGTTTTATAGAATTTCAGTATGGTTTTAGATATAATTTTACTAAATCTTATCAAAATATATGAAGTGTTAAGAAAGTATGAAAATAATTCTATTAATTTTAAAGATAAAACAAAAAAAAGAACTCACTACGTGAAATTTATTCGACGAACACGTCTACGTGATAAATCAACATCCAGCAACTTCGACGTTTACGAATATGATTGTTTAAGACACTTAAGAACATACAATTAAGACTGATGAAAACATTCTGTATGTAACGTAAATCAGAAGACAAACATAAAACAATGAGGTGTCAAAAGCTTCTTAAGATTCATAACTAAAAATGATCGATACATTTTATCAAAAAGTGAAAGAAGCTCTGTGATTATATTTTATGATCGTCTCCATTATAAAAAGGATCAATCACGTAAGAAGCTCTGTGATCATATATTTTTTAAGAAGGATCGATCACGTAAGAATCTCTGTGATTATATATTGTTTTTATCGCATAAGAACTAAAAAGAAGCTCTGTGATCATTTTTTTTTTCAGTTATCCGTCTCCATAACTAAAAAGGATCGATCACTTTTTGCTTTAACATAGATCAATAAACATTATAATAAGATCCCGTAAATCATGATCACACTATTGGTTTGTCGTTGTTTAGGTTCTACAGTATGGCCTTTGCTTAGAAGATTTCAATGGAAGTTCAGTTTGTGTATTAAAATATTTGGTATTTGATAAATATATTATATGGAGGTTCGAAATACTGTTAATGTGTAAATGCAACTGATAAGAATATGCGTAGAGACTATAGAATTTTGTTACAGTTCTTATGATAAAACCTGAACACATTATTGTATTTGATATGATCATATTCACAATTTTGTTACCGTTTTTATGATAAAACCTGATTGATCATATATTTTTTAAAAATTCGGTGTGATCACTGATCGATCACGTAAGAAGCACTGTGATCCTATCTGAACTAAAAAGGATCGATCACATAAGAAGCTTTGTAATCATTTTTTATCACATAAGAACTACAAAGAAGCTCTGTGATCATATTTTTTTAATCATAAGATCACGTAAATTATCACTAGGGAGATTTGTCGTTTGTTAGAGCCTCAGTCTAGGTTCACGTAAATCATCACCAGTGCAGACATTATGTAAATCAGAGCGTAATAATTTTTAAGATATGTTATATTTTTAGAACTATATGTTTATTTAAAATATGTTATACACACATTAAAATATTAAATCTAAGTGACGAGGTATATAAAAAATATATAACTTATAATGCTTGGTCGACAAGGTTTTTTTAATCAGTAATAAAGAAAAAACTAGACCATGACCCGCCCGACCGGGCATGTGTTTATTTTATTTTTTAATTTTTGATTTAAACTAAATGATGTATTTGTTAATAGTTACTTGTGATACATTGAATTTTTTTTTGAGTTTTTAGAAAACAATCAAATGTGTGAAAAATATTTTTTATTATATAAAGAAAGCTTAAAACGAAACAATGATAGATTATATATGAAATATATAAATCAATTTAGTTAATTTAAAATACGTTGAAATAAATGACTTTGAGTCATATATAAATCAATTTAATTGGCTCATTGTTATTACATTTTTTGTTAGGGACATAGTGTTTTAGATCAAATTAAGTTGGTCTAGTGGCTCATGACCCCTCTCTTATTCTAACCGACAATTTTGTTTTGTAACCGTTCGGTGTTTAGAAAAAAATTGTGAAGAATGAAAAAAAGAAATATCTCGACTTCGGTGTTCTCACATGGCGATGACGATTTCAAAACTCATTAATCGAAGATCTAATGTTTTATCTTTGTGAATCTGATGTTTTTTCTTTACGAATCAAGGTATGGAGTAATTTAACCTCTTTTGAAATAATTGGTTTATTTTTCATTATGTTTCAAAGTTGTATATTGTTTGGACTTTTTCTTGGGTTCACTCCCTATAAGGTTCACCAACCAATAGAAAATTGTCATTTTAAATCTAGTATCTTTTAATTAAGGAAACAAAATAACTTGGCAAATTATATTATGCTTTTAAATAAATAAAAGATTAAATAAATAAAATAACAATAGTTCTCAAAAAAGATTATTTAAAAAAAATATTTATTTATAAGATTTAGAATTTAGTGTTTAAGATTTATAGTTTAGAATTTATCTAAATGTTTAGTGTTTTTCCAAAGGTTAGGGTTTATCCAAGGGTTTAGGGTTTACCTAAGAGTTTAGGGTTTAGGATTAGAGTTTAGGGTTTAGTGTTTTGTTGACAACATGTTTAGTGTTTTTCCAAGGGTTTAGGGTTTACCCAAGGGTTTAGGGTTTAAGATTAGAGTTTAGGGTTTAGTATTAGAGTTTAGGGTTTAGTATTTTGTTGACAACATTAATTTTTTTCAATTCGTTTTTATATATTATTTTTATTTTTTTAAAACATTTTATTTTGAAAAGATAATATAATTTGACAAATTATTTGTTTACTTAATTAAAAGATAATAAATCTAAAATGACAATTTTCTATTGGTTGGTGAACCTAAAGATTCACCATAGGGGATGAACCCAAGAATAACTCTATTGTTTGCATGTCTAGTTACACCTAGTTAATTAATAAATGTCCATAACATTTATAAAGCAAATCAATTGTTTCCTAAAAATAATGTAGTTAGCAAGAATATAGGCAATTGTCTCATTCTTAACCATTTACTTAATCTTATATTTAATATTGAGTACTCTGCAAGTTCAGTTAAATAGATTTTACTGGAAAAAAACATATATAATTTATTATTTATTAGCTAAATATAGATAGTTAGCGAAAATCATGTCACTATATTAAAGTTAATTAATATTTGATATTGATTATAGATTTGATAGAGGAATAAAGATATTTTGTTTGTGTTCTAAAATGATTGATTTGGTTTGTTGTGAAAGCATAAGAAAAATCGATTTGATTTGTTTTTTTTTTTTGAGAAAAGTTAACAACAGTCGATTTGTGTAGTTGGTTGGAAGTGTAAACATAGATAAATATATATGTAGATCGGTAATATTTTACATAGATTAATGATTTACACTGATTTTTACACAGGTACATCTTAATGTTATATATGAGAAAAAGTTGAAACTATACATATAACATTAAGGTAGAAAATTTATTCATACAATAATTTTTAGACTTATTGAGACCTAGCTCTATTTGAGGTGAATAAACATTGGTTTAGATGAAAAGGGAAATTCAATTTTATCTTGAAATTATTTTAATAGAGAATGGATGTTAAAATTTATTTTACGACAATAAATAATTTCGAAATTAATATCTTAGATTTTTTTATGATAACAAATATATAATTTCGAAATTTATTTAATATAAGAGAAGTTAAATTTTGTTTTAGGACAACACATTAACTAAACTGAAAAAGACAAGTATTAAAATAGAAACTATCTATAAAAAAATAAAGTGATAAAAACACATTTACTAAACTGGTTAAGACAAACATTTTTATAGAAAGTCTAATTAATATTCTCAGTGGCATGTCATTGTAAATAACTTGAAAAATTAAGGGACATTTTTAAAGTGTACTTCTCTTTCAATAATATAGATGTATCAAAACTCAATGTAGGTTCCTTATAAAATAGCACATTTAACATAGTTGAGCAATATGTTCTTTCCTAATTAACAAAGCTGCAATATTGTAACATAATGTTTAGAGAATACTATATATTAACCCGTGCTTCTCTTAATCTCCATCGCTAAATCAAACACCCGATTCTATTGATCATAACGAAGATGGCAGCAATTTTTGACCACATTACCGAATTGAAACTTTTCAAAACAACATGGAAATTAAGGTCAGGATCATTCATCTATGGAAACAATATTCTGCATGAGGTATTGAGAATATTGATACGGTGTTACTCGATACAAATGTAAATTTATTTTTCTGACGCTTTATTGCAATAAAAAAATATTTTCTTATACGTTTGATGCTCATACAGAGAGGTAATTTTATACGGTTATAATTAGGGTGATAAGATTCATGCGACTGTTAAAAATTATTTGGTTCCTCATTTTGAAGAGGTCCTACTAGAAGGTGACTCAAAGATTATGATGAATTTATCACTTTCTCAAGCATGTGGCTCCTATCGATCAATGAAACATAATAAAATTTGCTTCAAACCCACAACGGGTTCGTTTTTGTGATGATTTTTCTTTCAGATTGATGGATTTCCAGCCTGTCAATTTTCGTTAAATCTTAGATGGTAGTCTGAGCCCTGAATATTTGGTCGGTGAGTGTTCATACAATCAATATGTTATATTTTGATTCCTTTTAACGAATCCATTATATTATACTTACTTTTATCTTATTGTGTAGATATTATCTCTCAGGTTGTAGAGATAAAGTCATGTTGAAATTGTGTCTCTTAATGGGAATGACACGGAAAAGATTTCATGTGAGTTAAAAATGAAGAGTGATTTATATGATATTCACCCGTTTCGTTTGGTTTTTGGTGTTATACCATTATATATATATATATATATATATATATATATATATATATATATATTCACATACTTACCGCAACAACCTTTTAAAGTTTGTTCTTTGGAGATGTTAGGCTTCCATTGCTTGTCTAGAGAAAGGTTGCACTAGATTTAAGCGAAGCCATTCAACTTCTTAGTGATAAAAATCTAATTTGTGTAATGAAATTTGGCAAGATCAAAGTATGGAAAGGTAAACATCCTCAGATTCTGAGGTTACTTATTTTGGCTCATCTAAATAAATTTGATAGGCTTTTAAATTATTTCCCATCTATATTATTAAAGAGAAGTACACATATATAATGTCCCTTAGTTTTCAGTGTTATTTACACTTCTATGCCACTGATATTAAATAATACTTCCTATTTTAATGCTGTCTTTTCCACTTTGATTAATGTGTTTTCCAAAATTAAATTTGAATTAAATACACTATTAAATAATACTTCCTATTTTAATGCTTTGTCTTTTCCACTTACATTAATGTGTTTTCTAAAATTAATTTGAATTAAATATACTTCATTAACTTTTCAATTAAATCAATATCAAATTAAAAGAAAATACATTTTTGTTGGACAAATAATTCATGGAAATTATAATATCAACTCTTCGTTTAACAAATCTGAACGAAAAGAATATTATCAAATTTGAACCGAAACTAGATACTATCCAAACGGATTTACCATTTTGGTATCTAGAGAACCATAACCAAACCTTATATGAACAAAATATTTCAGATATTCGAATGTATTTAAATCATATTTATTTACTTCAATATGTTAGCTATTTTTCGAGTTAATATCCAAGATATAAGTTATTTTAAGTTGTTTAAAATATTTGAAATATAAAAAATAGTCAAAAGTAAACATCTAAAGTAGATAAAAAAATAATCAAAATACCAAAATACTTAAAATATATATTTATTCTTCATCCAAATATTCAAGTTAACCTATTTTAAAATTTTAATTTAGGTACTTTGGCTTACATTACTCAAATAGTTTAAAAATATATAATTTTAAACAATTAAAAATAATTTAAACGGGTTATCAAACCCGCAAAGATCCTAATAAAACTGGAACCAAATTTTATAAATACTGAATAGAGCTAGAATCTTTAAACTCAAAATCTTAAACCCGAATAGATTTTAACCGAATTCGAGTGGATATGCAAATATCCACCCCTAACTTAGTCAATATAAAACAATCAAATATTACAAATATACTATTTAGTATAAATAAATAAAAACTAAAAATTAATATCCGTGCGGTCGCACGGGTCAAGATCTAGTTTACTTTTTTAAAGATGAGCGAAGTGTGTGCAATGCATTCAAAGTGTCCGCTAACACTCTTCATTCCTCTATGAATGAGGTGGAAATTTCTTATCTAAGTAAGTTTGTATTTTTTTTTAAAGATGAGCGAGTACCCTTCTTTGTATTTTCATTTACTTTATATCAGTACTGATTTAGAAATATGCATCTTTTATCTATTTAGGTTACCAAAAAAAGTTTTGTCTTTGGAATTTGTGGAGTCCAAACCACTTTCTATGGTTTCAATGATCTCAGAGGAAGAAGAGCACTTCGTTCTATCGCCAAAGAAAACAATATCTGAGATTTGGAGACGAGACCGGTCTCAAAAATTTCAATAATTAAAGAGTTATTCTTGGATTGACCCCCTAGGGTGAACCTTTAGGTTCACCAACCAATAGACACTTGTTATCTTAGATTGAGTATCTTTTAAAAAATGAAACAAAATAATTATCAAATTGCATTATGTTTTTAAAATAAATGTAAAATAATTAAAAATAGTAATTAACAAAAACGAATTTTTGAAAAATAATTTTAAATCCGCCAGCAAACTATACCCTAAACCCTAATCCTAACCCCTAAACCCTTGGGTAACCCCTAAACCCTTGGATAAATCATAAATTCTAATTCATAAATATCAAACTCTAAATCATAAAAACACTAAATTTTTTAATTCTAAATCTTAAACCTTTAGATAAATTCTAAATCTTGAAATTTATATATAGCTTTTTTAATACATTTATACAATTACTATTACTTTTATTTATTTTTACTTTTTTTTATTTTAAAACATAATATAACTTGACAATTATTTTGTTTCCTTTTTCAAAAGATACTCAATCTAAAATAACTAATTCCTATTGGTTGGTGAACCTAAAAGTTCACCATAGGGGTGAACCCAAAAAAAAGTCATAATTAAATTACCTAAACATGCATTATATTTTCTTATTTTGATAAATAGGGAAAAATTATTTTGATAGGTGTAGAGGTTGATGTTAGGAGTTTGAGGCTCCTAAGTCAAATGATAGTATAGTGGTAGTAAGTTGTCGAACCAAATCTGAGGGATTCAAATATAGAGAGAATGCAAGTATTTGCCTAATCTAAGTACAATCAGAGAATTGGATGGGTTTTAAACTAATGATTGAAGCTAATGCAAAGCAATAAAAATGATACTTTTAAGCTATTGGAAAGGAGAACTCATGGGTATAGGGATTTAGACCTTGGGTGATCAGGTTTCGAACTAAGGATGACAAATGAATCAATCAAACTATTAACCTTAAGCCTAGACACAATTCTAAGCAAGCTCTATGTCTAGATGAATGCTCATTTGCTAACATGTCTCAAACATCAAATGTCTTTGGTTGAATAACATGCAAGCAATCATTACTAACAAGTCTATTAGCTATCTTAGCATCTTTAACAACAAATCTCTTTGGCAAAGTACACTAAAAGCCTAGGAGAGTTGACTCAGGCATTTCATCAAACACCTTTTGGGTGGAAAATGCCTAGAGATCACCCTTTGAGTGGCCTACTCAAATGATGCATTAAGATCACTCTACTAGCAAGGAACAAGTATGATCTACACCTAAAACATCCTAGAACTAATCTAATCACCCTTAATCACCCTAACCCATGAATCCAAAAGGTGATTACTCACTAATCCCCATGATTCCTCTTAAACCCATGATGGATTTCAGATGAATCATATAGAGAAATAGAAGAGAAATCACAAGAACAATCACAAATCAAGCCAAAAAGAAATCTTTTTCTTGAGAGAGTTTTTGTTCTTCAATAGATCAAAGATAATCTGCCAAAAGGTGGCTACAACATCCTTAAACATTAGGTTTTTCAGAGTAAAAACGTGCATAAGAAATTGCAAAAAAGTCCTTGAAAAATCATAAAATCGTGTAGCAAAAGGGGCTGGAGCGACCTTGGGGGTCGCTCTGAGAGGTCGCTCCAGCCTCAATTTTTGTGTCCGGGCGATGAAAACGCGAGCTACTTAGGTGGGTCGCTCTGGTTGGTCGCTCTGGTTGGGAGCGACCTTGGGGGGTCGCTCCGGAAGGTCACTCTGCGGTTCTCGACCAGGATGGATATGCCTCTAGTAAATTGATCATAACTCCTTCATTACATCTCCAAATGACTTGAAACCACTTCCATTAGAAAGCTAACTCAATTTCCTGTGTCTCCACAAAATCTTAGCAACAGAAGATTTTCTAAGGCCTCCATCCGTGCTCATCTTTCACCTCCTTTTTGATCACATTGCTTCCAAATGTCTCCAAGAACTCCATGTGGTGTTCCAATACCTGATAGAGACATATGTATGCCAAATGCAACCTAAACATGTCTAAATCCTAATCTATATGATGCAAATGCTTATGAATGAATGGTTAAAACAATGCAAATATGCAAGATATCAACTCCCCCACACTAGTCCTTTACTTGTCCACAAGTAAACTTTCAAGAACCAAGGAGAAGAGGTTTGAAGGTGGGGACTCATAATCAAAAGAAACTCTTCTTAGTTCTCAACTTAAAAACCTTGCATAATCATACCAAATAGCAAGAGCAAAGATTTTATCCATCTCTAACTTCTCTAGGCCTATCTCAGCTCATTTGATCTCTACACTCATTAATCATGCATCTACAAACCACAAATCCACCATCTCTCTAACATTCAGGAAGCAAACTCAATAGACATCTCACAAATGGTCAACTGGTCCAAGTCATTTGGTTTGGTAAGACAAAGGCTTTAATGCAAGTGAAATCAGAGGTTCAAAATGATCTTTTAAGGTGGTTTACTCTCAAAACTAAGTAGCTTTGACATTACACATAATATATCTAAGAAAGGGATCAACTCATGCATACAATGCTCAATCTCCATTGTTCTACCCTTTCCCAAACATACAAGATATTCAATTATTCCTCAATGTCAAACCCAACTCACATCTCTCACCAAAAGATTCCAAGAACATTTTTCACATCAGACTCTTTCTTTTTGAAATCAATAAGGGATTTTCACAATTTTAAAACAAATCTGAGCTCCTAACAACTTTGCTAGCCCCCTTTTTCATTCTTTTTTTTTTTTCTTTTACTTTTTTTTTTTATATTTGGGGGCCAAGACTTTTCACAATAAGAGCTAGATACTTCTCCACTTATCCCATAAAGACTAATCATTTAAACACAAAGAGTCAAACCTTTCATATTCCCAAATCACAATCACAACACTCACCCCCTTCCTATAGCTAGACAATAGAGTGACTAATCTAGCAAGAATGGAGACTAAGCATTGTCGTTCCCAATACTCTCAACATTATGCACATGTAAAGCTTTCCAAAGAGGCCTCACTCAACAAATAATGATGGTTTAAAAAGGAGGTATGGGTTTTGGGAGTGGAGTACCACTTGAGTTTGTCAAGAAGATTGGTAAAAAGGATGGGACAACTCAAGTGTGTATATCCATGACTTAGTACACAAGGGACCATATGCAAGAGACATTAAAACAGGAGCTTGCTTCAAAGAGAGAGTATCAACAGTCAAATGAGTTTCAAGAGGAGCATTCAAAGGCGCGAAGTTTACAAGCTTTCCAAAGGGTGCTCAAGCTACTTGTCATGATTACAAAGGTTAATAAATTCAGTACTTAGCATGAGCTCTTTACAAGGTTGAAATCCCCCTAATGCATGAATGCAACCTATATGCTTCTAGACTCAATCCTAAAAATGCAAATGATGCAACTAAATGATTCTTTTTGTGTTTTTCAAATTTTTTATTTTTTTGGATTTTTCTATGCAAATAAGAATGTAATATGCAATGCATGAGACTCAAAATCATGGAAACAAACATGATCAAATACTTGGTACCTCCCCCACACTTAAATCACACAGTCTCTGTGTGAGTGAGGTACCCAATGGAAATGTGAAACACAAAGAAAAGTGGGATTGTGTGTTACCTTCCGTGGAGCGAGGTGTGAACGTTGCTGCGACAGGTCGCTCCCAGCTGGAGCGACTTCGGTATGTCGCTGGGAGAAGATCGCTCTGAGGTCGGTTTCTGTGTTTCCACTCGCGTGTGACGCGAGCGAACTCGGCTTCTCGCTCTGGACATGTCGCTCCCAGGTGGAGCGACCTAGAGGTATCGCTGCGATGAGATCGCTCTGGTGTCCGACTTTCTGCTCAATACCTGCACACAACTTCACTTTCCCATTGTTTGATGCAATAAAATGATAATGCAAATACTGATGCAATATATACAAGGATACTCATGGGACTTCCTCCCAAGTGAGCTTGTTTTAAGTCTCTAGCTTGACTTTGCCTCTTTTGGATCAGGCTGGACTAGGTGCAGAAAGTGGAGTTGACACCCCATCTTCCTCAGGTGGTAGCTCATCAAAGTGATCATCAGCAAGAGAAGGATTCATCTCTTCAATGGTGAAGGCTTGTCCAAATACAGTGGGGTTCCTCATCTTCTCCTTGATGTCAAAGTGGAGGATGTTCTCCTTGCCCAAATGGAGGTCAATCTTCCCTTCTTTCACATCCACGATAGCTCCGCTGTAGCTAAGAATGGCCTTCCAGGAATCAATGGGTCTTGAGCCTCCTCACCCATTTCAAGCACCACAAAATCTGTAGGTATCTCATACCTTCCAATCTTCACAGGGAGGTTCTCTAGGATGCCCACAGGGTACTTCACTGAACGATCAGCCAACACCAGAGAGAGTCTACACTTCTTGTATTGAGTGAAGCCAAGCTTCTTTGCCACAGACAAAGGCATCAAGCTGACACTAGCTCCCAAATCGCAGAGACATTTCTCAAATACCATAGGTCCAAGAGCACAAGGGAGTGTGAAGCATCCTGGATCCTCTAGCTTCTCTGGAGCATCAAGCCTCTGAATGATGGCATTGCACTCATGACTCAGAACCATCATACCCTCCATCTCTTTCTTCTTAGCAGCTACAACATCTTTCAGGAGTTTGCTGTATTGAGGAATCAGCATGAAAGCATCAATGATGGGCATTGTAACCTTAGCTTCACTCATCTGCTTCTCAAACAAAGCCTTGTACTTCTGTAGCAGCTGCTTCTTAAATCTACCAGGGAATGGAAGCTTTGGTTCATAGGGAGGGGGGACATGAGAGCTCTCACTTGCTGGAGCAGCAGATTCACCATCTTTTGTTGTTTTCTTCTCTTCTCCAACCTTTCCTTTACCCTTGGCTTTCACAATCTTCTCCAAGATCTCAGCATCTGTCTTCTCATCAACAATGACCACTTCATCATCTAGGTTGATGGCCACCTCCTCACCTTGTTTCTCAGCATCCTTGGTGAGGGTTACAGGAGTCAACTGCTTACCACTCCTAAGTGTGACAGCTTTTGCTTCCTTAGGGTTTTGATCTGACTTTCCAGGTAGAGATCCTTGCTGGCGGTTCTGGTGGGAGCTCATGGAGGCAAACTGATTCTCCAAATTCTTGACAGAAGAAGCAAGGTGGGAGAATTTGTTGTTGAGCTCATTGTAGCTCCCATCAATCTTGGAGTGAAGGTTCTTCAGCTCATAGCCCACATGCTTCTCACTTCTAGTCTGAGACTCCAAGATCTGTTTCAGTAAGGCATCAGTGCTGTTCTCTTGAGGGGCGGAGGAGCTAGGAGAGGAGGTTTGCTGAGGCTGCTGGTTGTTTCTAGGCTGATAACCACTTTGCTGGTTGTTTGAATAGGGCTTCTGTTGGTAGTTGTTGTACTGAAAGTTGGGTTCCTTTTTGTACCAGCTACCATTACTGTTGATGAAACACAATTCTTCTTGCCCTTCCAAACCATCAACCTCAGTGACAGTAGGAGGTATCTCCTGTTGTGGGTTACCAACAAAGTTCACCTGCGCTTGTGTGGCCTTATCAGCAATGAGTTTGTCAATCTTCTCCTGAAGAGCCTTTATCTCATTCCTTGTTTGATTGTCATCACCTCTGCTGCTTCTGTCGTGGTCTCCACTGTAGACTGCATCACTCTTAACCATGTTGTCAACCAGAGCCTCTGCCTCTGCCTCAGTTCTCCCCAAAAAGAACCCATTGCTAGTTGTATCCAGTCTGGCTCTGTACTTAGGAAGAGCACCTCTGTAGAATGTACTCAGCAAGCTCTCCTTAGAGAATCCATGGTGTGGGCACTGAGCTTGGTAACCATTGAATCTCTCCCAAGCTTCACTGAATCCTTCCAAGTTCTTCTGTTGGAAGCTGGAGATCTCATTCCTCAACTTAGCAGTTCTTGAGGTAGAGAAGAACTTCTCCAAGAATGCCCTTTTGCAGTCTTCCCAAGTGGTGATGGAGTCACTTGGTAGAGACTTCTCCCATTGACGTGCCTTGTCCCCCAAAGAGAAAGGGAATAGCTTGAGCTTTAAGACATCCTCTGACACACCATTAGTCTTTGACATACCACAGTAGCTGTCAAACTTATCCAAGTGATCAAATGGGTCCTCCACAGCCAGACCATGATACTTGTTGTTCTCTATGCAGTTTAGCAGTCCTGACTTGATCTCAAAATTGTTAGCAGCCATAGCTGGTGCTCGGATTCCAAGTCTAGGACCATGGATGTTGGGGCAGTCATAAGTGCCAATGGGGCGAGCTGGTCGCTGTTGGGGCCCTTGTGGTGGAACATTGTTGACTCCATTGGGGTTCTGAGGATTTTGTTGTTCTTCCATTGCAGCTTCCAGTGTCTGCAGTTGAGCTTGTTTCTCTTATTCTCTTCTTTTTCTAGCACACTCTCTCTCTAAAGCTCTGATGTCTGCGGCTCTTGGAACAAGGTTTGATGTACCCTTGCTCCTCAAGTTCATACACCTGAAAATCACAAAGAGTGAAGAAGAGAATCAGTAACTTACAAAAATAAAAATGACTTAGTCTCAAGCAAATGACTAAATCTCAATGTTTAAATCAAACTCAGAATTTGGCAACGGCGCCAATTTGATGTTAGGAGTTTGAGGCTCCTAAGTCAAATGATAGTATAGTGGTAGTAAGTTGTCGAACCAAATCTGAGGGATTCAAATATAGAGAGAATGCAAGTATTTGCCTAATCTAAGTGCAATCAGAGAATTGGATGGGTTTTAAACTAATGATTGAAGCTAATGCAAAGCAATAAAAATGATACTTTAAGCTATTGGAAAGGAGAACTCATGGGTATAGGGATTTAGACCTTGGGTGATCAGGTTTCGAACTAAGGATGACAAATGAATCAATCAAACTATTAACCTTAAGCCTAGACACAATTCTAAGCAAGCTCTATGTCTAGATGAATGCTCATTTGCTAACATGTCTCAAACATCAAATGTCTTTGGTTGAATAATATGCAAGCAATCATTACTAACAAGTCTATTAGCTATCTTAGCATCTTTAACAACAAATCTCTTTGGCAAAGTACACTAAAAGCCTAGGAGAGTTGACTCAGGCATTTCATCAAACACCTTTTGGGTGGAAAATGCCTAGAGATCACCCTTTGAGTGGCCTACTCAAATGATGCATTAAGATCACTCTACTAGCAAGGAACAAGTATGATCTACACCTAAAACATTCTAGAACTAATCTAATCACCCTTAATCACCCTAACCCATGAATCCAAAAGGTGATTACTCACTAATCCCCATGATTCCTCTTAAACCCATGATGGATTTCAGATGAATCATATAGAGAAATAGAAGAGAAATCACAAGAACAATCACAAATCAAGCCAAAAAGAAATCTTTTTCTTGAGAGAGTTTTTGTTCTTCAATAGATCAAAGATAATCTGCCAAAAGGTGGCTACAACATCCTTAAACATTAGGTTTTTCAGAGTAAAAACGTGCATAAGAAATTGCAAAAAAGTCCTTGAAAAATCATAAAATCGTGTAGCAAAAGGGGTTGGAGCGACCTTGGGGGTCGCTCTGAGAGGTCGCTCCAGCCTCAATTTTTGTGTCTCCGGGCGATGAAAACGCGAGCTACTTAGGTGGGTCGCTCTGGTTGGTCGCTCTGGTTGGGAGCGACCTTGGGGGGTCGCTCCGGAAGGTCACTCTGCGGTTCTCGACCAGGATGGATATGCCTCTAGTAAATTGATCATAACTCCTTCATTACATCTCCAAATGACTTGAAACCACTTCCATTAGAAAGCTAACTCAACTTCCTGTGTCTCCACAAAATCTTAGCAACAGAAGATTTCTCTAAGGCCTCCATCCGTGCTCATCTTTCACCTCCTTTTTGATCACATTGCTTCCAAATGTCTCCAAGAACTCCATGTGGTGTTCCAATACCTGATAGAGACATATGTATGCCAAATGCAACCTAAACATGTCTAAATCCTAATCTATATGATGCAAATGCTTATGAATGAATGGTTAAAACAATGCAAATATGCAAGATATCAGAGGTGTTTTGTCATGTGCACCATATGAATTGCAAAGTATGTGGTAGCTAAAAAAGTAGAAACTTTGCATAATGACAAGCATGGAGAAGAAACCTATGAACTGGATGTTCGTTTTATGTCCTATTTAACTAAGTGCAAAATGCTTAATCCTAAGTTATTGCAAAGGTAATAATATTAGACCAAGCTAAAGGTGTCTTGCTCGGTAACGTTCTTATATGACAAAAAAAGGAATCAACTATGGTGTAAACCGCAAGCATACATATGGCCAAGAAAACTTATGCCAGTATTGTATTATTTAGTATCGAGTCATGACTTTTTTAAACGTATTATATCTTTAACAATCAATAACCGATAATATGGTTTAATGTAAAAAATACTAGTATGTTATACATAATCAAAATATATAATTTCAACAATTATATATATTTTATTCCGCGCAAAGCGCAGATTATCACCTAGTATTTATTAATTTGTGTGTATAATTTTAAAATGTCAAATGAAAAAATGGAGAGAGTATAACATGGTATTAATTAATTTGTTATGCTTATGTTTTGTCACAAAAACAAAGCCATTAACTACATCGAATATGACAATACTCTAAATTAGAATCTGACGTGTTACACAAAACTTCTAAAGATGGATTGAGTAATTTATCGATGTTTCATCTCTTTGATGTTATGTAAGACAATATCTAGCTATCGTTCGTACAAAATATTAAAACCGTAAATGATATTGATATATTTTTCGTGAATATGAATGATTTGAATTTTTTAATGATGTTAACACCAGCTAGCTTGAAGTGTGAACTAATTAAATAAGAAATAATCTCTAGGTTGTTTGGCTGTAGGATTGATACGTCAATTGTAAAAATTTACAAGAAATAATCTTAACTGTGGCACTTTTGTGCGTGTGTGTGTGCGCGCGATAGTTAAGATAAGATGCGCACATGTGGAATCAAGGTGTATTAATATGGTTTGTTTCCCGGCCTCTGGGATTAGTCGGGTTCACGGATCCGGATGACTCAGACTACAAAAAAAAACTATGGCACATTTACTCTGTTGGAAACCAAATGATGTGTATCTGCTGATAAAAATGAATCGTTGTCGCCAAAAATTAAACGACTTCATTCTGTGAAGTAGTTGGTATGTTTTTGACGTTTTCATAAGTTTTAACTTTTTTCTTTTCTTTGTAACTGTATAAGTTTTAACTTCTTGAGTAGCTTATCATGAAAAAACGCTCAGACAATACATTTGCGTTTTGTAGTTCAGTTTCACCGTGAAAGCAAATGTAAAAAAAACGTGTTAAAACAATATAATGTACATCTAAAGCAAAATATAAGTGTTTCAAAAAAAAAAGTAAAATATAATGTCCAAGGAAGAGTTCATCCTTAGTGAAGGGACCATGATTCAGTTCTTTTAAAGCCAGTTTCAAAAAAAAAAAAAATGATACAGTTCTTTTAATGTGATGATTACCACCGTAAATACCTTTAAATTATGAAAACTCGGCTGTTTTATAATTTCTACCAAAATATGTGATGTTTGAAACGAAACATTATAAATTTAATTTAAAAATCACTCCTGGTCTAATTTAAAAACCAAAAAAAAAATTATAAATTTAAAAGAAATCGAAACCGAAATATATAGAACTAGAACTAGAACCATAAATTCTCGTACCATTGAATTTGATATGTGTCGCCTAAACATCAAATGATATATGCTAAAAATGTTTTTGAAAAGTAAAGGTGGATATGAGATTTTTCTTTAAACGAAAACTTAAAAGGGAAAATTACTAAAAGAGAACAAAAAAAAATTATGTTGTTGTCCTTTTGGTATAAAACTATTTTGTACATTTTTTTTCTTCTCTACCCTTTGTATTTTTGAAAACTAATAGAATAAATAATTTTGTGAATCAAAAAAAATTATTAAAATTATCAAAATTATTAAAGTTATAAAAATCAGGATTTTTATCATTTTCTAAATTTTTAGAAAACGTTTTCTACGGATAAGAATACCTGATTTTTTGCAAAAATTAATGAAATTTCAGTTAAAGAAATATTCTAAAAATCTCCTAAATAACTTCCTAAAACGTGTTATGGTCGATTTACTTGTGAAAGAAATGATTTTGCATTTTTTTCTTCATCAATCTATGATATATAGTTTATCTTGTGATTTTGACAAACTCTTGTTCTATTTTTCTTTAAGTTTAATAAAACTAAAAAATATACAAACGTTTTAAGCTTTTTATAAAAAAATACTTTGTAAACGTTTTTTATAAAGTTTATTCAAAGTTTTTTACTAAAAACTTTTTGCATAGTTTTATTTTTATTTTTATAAAGTTTACATAGTTTATTTTACTAAATTTTTATTAATTTTTTTAAAGTTTTATTTTTATTAAGAAGTTTGATAAAATTAAAAAGTTTACAAACGTTTTAAAACTTTGTATAAAGTTTGTTTAAAGTTTTTATTAAAAAAAATTTGTAGTTTTATTTTTATTTTTATTTTTATAAAGTTTACAAATTTTATTTTATTAAAGTTTTATCAAAAAAGTTTTAAACTTTTTATAAAAATAAAAATTTGTAAAACGTTTTCATAAATTTTATTTAACGTTTTTATTAAAAAAAATTATTTTATAAATTTTACGAATTTTATTTTCATAAAAAAACTTTTTGAAAAGTTTTATTTTTATTTTCCCTTTTTCAAAAGTTTTTAGTTTATTTTTCAACAAAATCTATTAGTTTAAAATGTTTAATTAGATTAATCAAATGTTATTTTTTGGGATTATGAATAAAATTATACTAAAAAAACAATTAAATGATGGTTTTATACTATTGGGACAACCATGCTGAATTTTTGTTCTGTTTTGGCAATTTTCCCAACTCAAAAAGAAATCGTGAATGTTGTTAAACCTTTCTTTAAACAAACACCCATCACGACAAAAAAAATTTGTCAACAAAATTAGTTTCGATATTAACGAACAAGGTTTGGTGTTTGGTCCAGTGATCTATTTGAGCGGGGAAATATTTAACATGTGACTTGCTTAGAGTATCTCCAAAAAAAACTCTATAATTTTTAAATATAGATTTTTTTGGTTTCCAAAAAGAAATTTCAAAATTTTAAATTTAGAGTTTTGAGGAATGAAACTTCATATTTGAAGTTTCACTATTCAAAACTTCAAATTTTATGTTTCATCATTTTATTTGTATTTTGTTCGTTACAATTAACAACACATCACATTTATGATTCTTAAATATTTTTTTCATTTATCGTTTTAATCATTAGATTTTTTATATCTCATAATTATTTCAGATTTATTTTTATAAAATGAAAATTTACACATAAAAGTAAACTAAAAATATATATATTATTTTAAAACTAGAATTAGACAGCAAGAATTTTACAGAAGAAACTTAATAAAAATATCTTTTTAAAGGTAGATAAAGACAAAAAATTATGACACACATTTAAATATTACAACAAAACTAATAGTCTCGTCCGGAATCTCTAAAGTCTCTAAAATGTTTCTTTACAAATTTTGTGTCACCCAAGATGGATCATTAGGAAAATTATTTTAGGGAATACTGTGGTATTTTCTTGTATTTTATTATTTAATTATGTATTTTTATTTGTATTTATATTGTAGTGTAAGATTCTATTAATTAATATTATTGTTATATGTTTTATATATGTTATATTATTTATAAAAGTTTTATGGATCTATATTGATTATGATAAATATAAGGAATATAGAGCAAATTATAAATAATTTTGAAGTTAAGTTTTAAATTTTATTTTTGGAGAAAAATATCTTGAGACTTCAATTATAGAGTTTTGCAAACTCTAAAATATAGAGTGCTTTTGAAGATGCTCTTAGAAAGCTAGGGATCGATTTCCACGGTTTAGTAAATGGATTGTAAGTTCCTTTTTGGATATAGTAAAAATTCAAGTGGCAAACGCTCTGATTGTTAACTATTGCTTGATCGAGGAATCGCAGAAAAATAGTTAAACAGCAGAAAAAAATAATTAAGCTGCAGAAAAATTTAAAGTTTGCGGAATGATGAAATAGTTTAATCGATTAAAATATTTTATATATTATTCACTTTTTATAATAAAAATAAATATCAATAATAAATGTAACTATTATATAATATGAAAATAACTAAAATTTATTAAAATTATTTTAGCTTTTATTTAACTTTATCTTTTAATATGATTTAATAACAGACTGACATTTGATAATATTATTAAACAAATTATAATATTACTTTATTATTAACATTACTATTTATCATTAAAAAATGATATTTATTTAAAAATTTTAAATGGTATTAGCTTATGATTTAGTAGTATGAAAGTGTTGAATTTTATATTTTTTTCCACCATAATCTAATAAAACTAAATTTTCCACAATGAAAATTCTCAATACTCGCGGAATCGCGTAAAAACGCCATTACGCAAAGTTACCGATCAAAGCCAAAATATCCAGTTTTTGTTTAAACAAACAGAAGATTCAGTTTTTTTCATTAGTGATTCACCGTCGTTAGAAAAGTAAAAAAAGTAGCTAAACAAAAGTAATAACTAGATTCTAAGGCGGATATATTTTTGTTTTACCTTTTTTTAGAGAATTTAATTTTCATATTTTATATTTTGTAATCATATTTTTGTTCTTTTGTAATCATATTTGTGAATAAAACTTAATAAAAATATATTTCTAAAATAATACTCTCTCCGTTTCTATTTAATTATCGTTGTAGAGAAAAAAATTGTTTCAAAATAAAAATAAATGTTGTTTTAGAGTATCAATGCAAAATTTATTAATAAGTTTCTCCATTTTATTTTCTAATGGTTGAAATATGGTTAATTGTATAGCTAATTATTATTTTTTATTTTGGAAATACACAAATTATATGTTTTCTTGATATGTATGCATAAATTAGAACGACAACTAAAATGAAACGGAAGAAGTATTAATTTAAAACTTGATCCAGCATACACTCTTCTTTTTAATTATATGTCGGTATATCCATTTCTTTGTAATCATATTTGTCTGTTCTATATCTTGACCTGCTACTATAATGTTGGTTTGTAAGATTTTTTTGTTTCTGTAACATTTTCTGTAATTTTTTATATGTTAAAAATAATTAACTTATGTACAATTATATAACACATGGTTATCCTAATGTAGTGGTTAGTGTATATTTACAGAAAACAATTACGGTTATATAACATATATTAATGCAAGGTTAATTTTTTTTACTTGTTGAGAACCGCTCTAACGTAGTGGTTATTGTTTAAATAAAATTAAATACAATTATATAAATAAAATAATAGAAAATTCCTTAAACAAAAAAGTAAATAGTTAGACATAATATTTATCAATGTCATGATCCTATTTTAATAAAATAATTATCCTAGATGCAATAGTTTTACTTCGAGAAGTTATTTTTAGTATTAAGGAATAAATAGCGTTGAATAACTATATGTCTTTTATAATTGTTACTTCTTGTGTTTCTTTAAAAATTTAAATTTTAAAATATTTCTAAACTTATATGTATTTTTATTATTTAATATTAATACAATATAATTTAATAAAATTAATTGAGTTTATTGAAACTTGATTTAATATTATTGAAAATTGTTCATCATACAAATGATTCATTTATAATTAAATTTCATTTTTAATGTGTGTAAAAAAATAAATTTTACTATTTTGAAATAAAGTAAGTACTCCATCCGTTTCATTTTATTTGTCGTTCTAGTTTTATGCACACATATTAAAAAATATATAGTTTTGTATATTTCGATAATAAAAACACAATTAGATATACATGTAACCATATTTCAACAAATACAAAAATAAAGTAGAAAATCTTATTAATAATTTTTATAGTAAAACTCTAAAATGACATTTATTTTGACACAAAATTTGTTCCTTACAACGATAATTAAATCGAAACGGAAAGAGTATAATATTATTTTTTGATAGAGAGCAAATGTTAAAGTTTAATTGTAACATTGTCTTCCCGCTGTCCTTCAATACTATTCATAACTCTAGAAGCTTAATCAATATTATTAATTTAGGATCACTCATATTTTTTGCCCATATCCTTACGAGATATCCCTTATACATTAAAGGAGAATTATTTTACAAAAGTGTTCATACACATTGACACAAAATTGTTATGTGCCAGTCTCACGTTCATTTACTAATTAATATGTTCACACACTATTTTTTAATCTATCGCAGACAATTTATTGTGTTCACACACTAATTTCTTTAGTTAATTTTTATTAGTTTTTGTATTACTGAATTCGATTTCTCTCCAGACAAGTACTAAATAATATAATTATTGAAAGAAATAAACTACAAAATCATTAAAATTCACATAAATTAAAATGTCAAAATGAGAATGTTTTTAGAAATTGAAAGTTTCGTATTTTGCCGAACTTGGCCATGGTTGAGGTTTATGCATACAAAAGAAACAAATAATTATGATTGGTTATTAATTAAGAAAATTTAGGTGAAAAACACCACACAAAAGTTAGATCTTAGTTTAGCAAAATATTGTTTTTCTTTATATAATTTTCATATCAAATCAAGAAATAGACACATAATCAGATTGTAGAAAAAATCAGAAATCAGAAAAGCTTTAAAAAAAGAAAAATTTGCGAGATCGATATAAAAACAGAATTCATGTATCGAGTGAAGAAATCACATTATTTTCGAGGCAACTCTAACCCATCTCACTCGAATATATTGTGTTTTTATTATATTTACCAAATATTTTTATAAAAGTACACGTTATTGGTTATAGACTACATCTTGCCCAACACTATTAACACCACGCCCAACCATTTTATTGATATTCTTTAAGTGTGGTCCAATAATTATGTATGTAAAATAAGCCCAACATATTAGTTTTACATTTATTTATTTTTCTTTATATTAGTAGAAGAAAATAAGTCTAGATAGAATATTTGGATCCGAAGAACCGAACTGAACTTGATTTGAAAGTAATACTAAAAACAAATTAAAACATATAAATACTCAAATAGATCTGAAGTTTAATATCCGGATAACCAGATTTAAATCCAATCCAAACTAAAACATTTTGGATACCGAAAAATATCTAAAACACAATTAATTACTTAAATATATTAGTTCTTTTAAATTTTATATTTACTAGATACTAATTAATATGAAAATACCTAAAATAATAAAATATGTTCAAAATATTGAAAATATATTATTTTCTCCATTTAAATATTTAAATTATACTTTTATGTAAATTTAAGTATTTAGTCTTATATTATTTAAATGTTTATATTTTATATTATTTTTATTTTTGGATTTTGAGGATTAAGTATATTTGGATTTTTGAAAGAATTTCATAATTAAAAAGTACTCAAACTCGAACCTGAACTGAATATGCAATGCTTTGAACCATATATAAACCACATTCATACCAAAAATTGTAAATATCTGACTCATATTTAAATTTCTAACTCTAAACATCAAAATCCGAAATTCAAATATATCAACTAAATCCGAACAGATATTTGAAAGCTCTTTCCTTGAAAAAAATATACGACATATCTCTTTTCTTTTAAAATATGACATATCTCTTATTACAACTTAAAATAAATAATCAAATTAATTATTTCATTCAGCGCACGGCGCTAGTTAGTGCTTAGTATTACTTAAAATGCCACCAGATCTACTTTTTGTAAAACTCATTATTTCATAACTGCTTCTAATTATATACTAAATCTAACCGCTATCTCTTATTATTTGTCCAACCATTACTTAAGTTTCATGTGATAAACCTGCTACTAAAGTGGACTTTGTAACAATTCTTTTTTATGTGGCCCAATTATCATAGAGGTATTTCTTACACAAATAACGGATATTATAATACTTTACCTAATTAGCAAAACATAAGTTCTTCTATTATATATTATTACAAAACAATACTACAAAATCATATGTTTATTTAAACAAATAAAATTATTCAAATTTATGGAAACAATCTTACCCGCTCTTTTTTAGAGCGGATCAAAATCTAATAACCAATTAAAACAAGAAATAAATAACCGCTAGTACTTGCTCAAAAAAAAAAGAACCGTTAGTATTCATCCCAATTCATTTTTGATCATGGTTCCATTAATAGACAGACCAAATAATGATATAAGCAGAATAAAATAATAAAATAGTACAAAAAATCTAAATAGCAGTTTAATTATAACTTTAACTAAATCATGATCCGTACGACATATTTTAGTTGTATAATAATTATTTTATATGGCTTAGTTAACATTATTATAATTATTTTGTGCAATTTATCTTATTAATAATTTAGTTCATATTATAATCAGTTTAATTTTTATGATTATTTTTAAACATTTTATCTTCAGATAATATATATTCTAAACTTTTCATATTTTTTTGTTATTATATACAATATAGTTAATTTAAATGTATAATGTTTATATATATATGCAATGATTATTAATATATTATTATGTTATTTAAATAAATTATATATTACTTTAATAGATTGTAGATTAGTGGATACAAAAATAGCTGACGTTGCTTAAATACACAAATATGATTACATTTTTGTGTTCATATATATCATATTAATTACACTTCATATAAATAATTTTGATTATAATATTTATTTGATGTTAATTTATTGTATTTTTGTTAATATATATTATTTAATTTAATATAAAATAATTAAATTTAAATGAGTGTAATTTTGTTTATATAATATAAATAAATAATCTATTAATTTAATTGATTGATATTAATTGGAATTATTTTGTAGTATCTAAATCTTAAAAAATAATAAGTTATATTTTTCATAAATTATTTAAATATCCTAGTCAATTACAATGTTTTTATTGTTTGACAACAAGATTAATTAACGTGTTGTTTAGAGATTGCACTATAATATTGTTTGCATAATTGCCTATAAAAAAAGGTTGGGTCCAAGGAAATGTTTATATTTCAACTAGAGAGATTGATCACAAAATGTGACAATACGATAAAAAAGGAAGTAAATATTTTGTAATTGATTAGTTAATAACACTTGTAAACCCCTTTGTTCCATTAAAATGTAGTAATATACCGTTTCTTTGTTACTGCTGATATTTTTTTGGTAAAATAACACTTATAAAAGACCTACAGTAGAACCTTTATAAATTAATAATGTTGAAACTTTCAAATTTTATTATTTTGTAGAGATATTAATTTACAAACGTTTCATTTTCTAATTTTTTCTATTTTTAAATAATATATTTGATTTTACCATATATAAACTATGTAAATTCTAGAAATTTGACTTTTATAGTGTTTATTGTCTTATTTAGTCTATATTTTTATGTTTCATAGAATTGTTATGTGATTTTTGATATACTTTCACTAAATATCATCAAAATATATTGAAATATTAAGAAAATTAGAGGTATTTTTATTGGGAATATAAAACCAACAATATAATGTTTAATTTGTACTTATATAAAAGAATTCATACATAGATAGATTATTAATTTATGATTTTAACAAGACTATATATTTACATGAAAGTTTTAAAAATATTATTATCTTATTATTTTATCGATTAGCGTCATATTTTATACCGGTCTAAGTTGGGACAGCTGAAATTTATTAATTTATAAAAATTATTAATTTACCGAGTATTAATTTATAGATATTGTACTGTATATTAATATAACTAAGTAACAAGTAGATTTGTCGGTTTAGTCTTATTCAAATGATAAGGAAAACTCTTTTCACTTGGAGGTTGGCTATTTTTTTTTTGAGGTTGGCTATTTGGGTCTTGGCTTATACATATGAGTCCTTTATTGGCAGCAACATAATGCGAACTATACTTCCTTGGCTCTCACATTTTTATATATGAATTGATCCGACCGAGCTTCTTAAAAGAATGTCGAGCTAGAGTCTTAGAGAAGATGATCTTTTTTCTCAAAGAAAAAAACTTGCAATCTTTATTATTTAATAGTGAACCTGTACAGGAAACAACCAGTAGTGATAATCCACTGGCGTTTAAGGGAATAATTCTAATACGGAGAACTTTGGTTCGAATCCTACAGACCACATGAATATAAACTATTGTTTTCGATTAATTTGAATTTCCAAGAAATTATCTAACATATAGAATGGATACTGAGCACATTATTGGTAGGCTCTTGTGAGAGGTTTTGATTAAAAATATAAGTAGAAAAGTTAAAATAGAAAATAATAAACTAAAAGTCACAATTGTATCACGTGCAAGACATTTTCATCCAAGATTAAAGTCCCATAAAACCAAGTGTCATATTCTAATTGACACATTTAAAAAAAAACAAAAAATAAATATTTGGTTACATAAAGTATTCTAATTGACACATTTAAAAAAAACAAAAAAACACATCTGGTTACATAAATGACTTTTCTTAAGATATTGATATATTATTGTATTTTTTGTCAATATTGATATATTATTTTATAGATACTCAATTAAAAAACTTCATCCTTAATAATGGTCTCGTATTTATTGTTGGATTCTTAGAGTATGATTTTTAGCGTAATATAAGAATTGTTACTTAATTTTTAACTAAAAAATCTAAGAATCGTTTCTTAAATAAAATACTTAAGAGACGGATGGTTCTTATTTTTTCTTAGTTAAAGTTAAGAGACGATTTTTATATTACGGTAAGAACCTAAACTTAAAAACCCTGCAATAAACATAGCCAATTTGAACAGTGTACTAATTTCATAAGGAAAGAGATAAGAGAAGGGCTGATTCTCAACACTAGTTAAACATTTAAAATCGCACCTGTATAATCGGTAAATACTAAATACTCGTAATTGCAATGCCAACCCTTTGATTAGTACGGCCACGTAAGTGAAGAGAGAAAGAGATAGAAGAGGACGGGATGACCTTTTGGAGAAAAATGAGTAAATGCTCTTCGCTGCCTCTATTTGATCATACTACAGCCACGTAGAGGCATTAATCTTTTTTCTTTCAATATTTATTTGTTTGCTTCTTCTTTTTTTCTTTTTTTGCTAAAATCTGGAATATTTATTTATTTGTTGCGGTTAACTTTCATTGCCGTTAAACTTTTTAGATGTTGTATGTATCTTTGTTTGCTACATAAAAGCATTTTAAGGGTTGCGTTAAAGATAAAGTTAATGTTTTCACTAGGCATGGGCATTCGGGGTCCCAATCGGATTTCGGTTTTATCCAATCGGGTTTCGGTTATTTGGGTTTATCAAAATCAGCCCCATTCGGATTATTTAAAAATTTGGTTCGGGACCGGTTCGGGTTCTATCGGGTTCGGGTCGGGGTTAGTAAATCTTCCAAGAACCGGTACAACCCAATGTACTTTCGGGGTTGGGTCCCAATCGGGTCTTCGGTTTAAAAATATCTAATTTTTACTTATTTTGTAACCAAAACATAAGAAAATTCGGTTCTTCGGGTTTGAAATACCTAATTTGTAACTTTTTGTAACCAAAACATAAGTAAAATCGATTTAAAAATAAGAAATGAACATCAACCGTGATCATTCAAAATCAAACAAAAAGGAAACATATTTATTGATAAAAAGAAAACCAAATAAACGAAAGCATAAAACGAAAAACAACGTTCTCATGAAAAATATTGTTTAGTGAAAACAAAATCTAAATCTAAATATTTCAAGATTCAATAGCCACATTTAACCATCAATCTTCATGTAATAGTACCATCAACCTTCATGTAATAGATAATTATTTTAAATATTCAACATATATTAATGTATTTTGAATACATATTAGGAATTGAGATCATATTTGGTACAAGATCTTTTTGGGGTTTTGAATATTTCGGGTTCTATCGGATATCCATTTAGATTCAGGTTCGGTTCGGATAATACCCATAACCCGTAATACTATAAAACAAGATCCATTCGGTTTTTATGTCGGGTTCAGATCGGTTCGGATTCATTTTTATCGGATCGGATTCGGTTCGGATTTTCGGGTTCGGTTTATTTGCCCAACCCTAGTTTTCACATGTTCACTTCACATGGTAAAGAAGCAAATTAATTAAATTCTTAAGAAAACAAATATAAAATTGTGCGTTAGCGCTAGATTCGGTTTAAATACATGTGTATATGTCTTATTTCAATGCATATAGATCCACACTCTTTAATGAAACCACTCTTGTAATAAGGAAACAACAACAAAAAGAGCTAAAAGAGAAAGATCAATTTAAAGGAAAGGAAAGACTCTTTCAAGTTCAAAGTGACATTTTGAGAATACCCTCTTTGCAAAAATCCAATATTGGAGTCTTACTAGTTTTTATATAGCTTCCACATACACACGCACTATACCTATATATATATATACAGAGAGAGAGAGAGAGAAAGGAGAGGATCGTGAGCGTGTGCGAGTAGATATGGGTAGACCACCTTGTTGTGAGAAGATGGAGGTGAAGAAAGGACCATGGACTCCGGAAGAGGACATAATCTTGGTCTCTTATATCCAACAACATGGCCCTGGAAGCTGGAGATGTGTTCCTAGAAACACCGGTCTTGATCTTCATTTCTTTTTCTTATTTTTATTTTAACCGTATTAGCTTATATATATTAAAACATACATGTATACATGTTTTCAGGTTTGCTAAGGTGTAGCAAGAGTTGTAGACTTCGATGGACTAATTACCTTCGTCCCGGGATCAAACGAGGAAATTTCACTGAACATGAAGAGAAAACTATCATCCACCTCCAAGCTCTTTTGGGTAACAGGTATTTGAAAATATTCCTTTAGTTAAGTAATATTCTCCATTTTTATAGAAACTGTATACAAAATCTGACTTTTCTTGATTTAACTCAATATCGTCTCTGAAAATCAGATGGGCAGCAATAGCATCATATTTACCACAGAGGACCGACAACGATATCAAGAGCTATTGGAACACTCATCTCAAAAAGAAACTCAATCTGCAGCGTCAAAATGGTAACACCAACGACGAAAATACCAATATGACAGAGATGTCATCTTGTGATAACAACAACTACAACAACAGGAGAAGCGTCAACAAAGGCCAATGGGAGAAAAAACTTCAAACAGACATCAACATGGCCAAACAAGCCTTGTTCCAAGCCTTATCACTTGACCAAGCATATTCACCGATCACTCCCGTTCCCGACTCACCAAAGCCTCACGATCATCATTCTACCACCGCTATTTATGCCTCAAGCACAGATAACATCTCTAAGTTACTACAGAACTGGACAAGCTCGTCCTCTTTAATACCTATCACTTCATCACTCTCCAACAACCGGAGCTCAAGCACTGGTGAAGGAGTTCTTGATCATCACTCTTTGTTATCATCTAACTCGGAATCTGGATCAGTTGATGAGAGGTTGAATTTGATGACAGAGACAAGTACATTCAAAGGTGAGAGCAAATCAAACGTTGACATGGAAGCAACCACTAATGCTACTGATAATCATGGCACGTTGTCTTTGATCGAGCAGTGGTTGTTTGATGACCAGGGATTGGTTCAGTGTGATGACGATCAAGAAGATTAATTGATGCGTCGTTAGAGGGTAAAAATAATGGCAACAACTGTCAAGACTTTTCCTAAAACAACGTGGAGCAGTTCTATACTATTAACCATCAATCAAGATATATGATTGATACAATCATATCTTCTATTTATGTACATATGTATCTTGTATTTATGTACAAGAGTAGCTAGGGTATTCTACATAAATACAAGATACATATGTACATAAATAGAAGATATGATTGTATCAATCATATATCTTGATTGATGGTTAATATATACGTATACCAAGGGTAGGCAGTGTAGTGATCTTAGTGGTATTCAAAACAAGGTTGCGCTCTACGTACCGTAGTTCGAACCTTATTTATTACGAAATATATGGTCATGCCCGAGGAAAACAACCGCGGAGTCAAAAACATCACAAAGTATATTTACCTTTTTAGTGCCTCATTACGATAAAAAAAAAGTTCCTCATTATTTATTACTTTGTGGCTTACATAGCTTCTTGTCAAAATGGTACTCTTTACTTCTTCTATTTAATAAAATGTCATTTTTGAAAAATTTTCTTCTACACAAAAAGTTCACTTCAAATTTTCAATACAATATTACATACATTTTCAGTGACAAAAAAAAATATTACATACATTTTCAATTTAATATTAATTGCAAAATCCAGTGATCTTATGAACAGTTTTATTTATCTTAAACATT
The DNA here is from genome assembly GCF_000801105.2 of Raphanus sativus. Lineage (NCBI taxonomy): Eukaryota > Viridiplantae > Streptophyta > Magnoliopsida > Brassicales > Brassicaceae > Raphanus > Raphanus sativus. Next base: position 12,879,280 of record NC_079517.1, read on the forward strand.
ATTATTAAATAGATGTAATTATTAATATATATAATTATTAATACTTCTTTTAATTTATGTGAAAACGTCAAAATAAAGTTTTTATAAAAGGGAAAGAATATGAAACAGAGAGAATAAGTAACTACAATAAATGTAGTTTTTTGTTTCAAATATAACTAACCTTGTCATTTGTCAATACTTCAATTTCAGTCACTTATTGTAGTGTTTTTGAATTTGTTCCAGTAAAGAAAAACGAGACCTTGTTATCATGTAGACTTCTGAAACTTATAAAACTAGCCTGTGCGGCTGTGGCAATATCAAATTGAGTAGACCGACTCGTAAAGTTATAATCATTTTATCAAACAGAGAACTAAAATGTATCTAGAGAGAGAAAGAGTAACAAAACCATCTCTGGAAAAGTTCCAGAGAGAGAAAGTAGATCTGCTTTTGGCTCCGGCGTACGGCCGGCGCGTTAGCGTCCGTGCCGTCGCCGGAGACTTTCATCCTTCTGATTTTGTCTAGTCACCCTCCTCTTCTTCGTCTCCTTGTCATGACGGTCTTGTCGAAGCTCTGTCTCAGGCTTAACTGTCGCCGTTTACTCGGGGAGTACACCGACAGTGGTGGTTTTGTGGATGGAGTGACGACGCGGTCATGTGGAAGACGAGGCGTGGAGAAATCTGTTCGTCGTCTTTAGGGTTTTTTTTTCCGGGAGGCGGAGGCTTTACTAGCTCCGTCGCCGCCGGCTCTGGTTACCGGGAGGAGGAAGCTTCTTCAGCTTCTCTGTCGCCGGCTCTTGTTCCCGGGGAGTGAAGGCTTCCATAGTCTTACGCCGCCGGTCCTTAGTATCTCTATTTTCATTTGTCGGTTAGGGTTTGTGGTCCGTTCTTGGATCGGGATTGTGGCTTCGCTTGTGGTTATACGGCTCGCGGTTGTGCGGAGATGGATGAGCAGTCGAAGAGATCGATGAGGCTCTCCTAAGTAAAGAAAAGCGTGGAAGCTAAGAGATGGTTTCGGTTGGAGGCTCGCCGGTATTTCGAGGAGATCCGACGTTACAAGTTGAGATGGGGTGGAGACGGCGGCGGTTCGTAGAGGAGGCGGTCAAGTCGAGGCAGATCGGACGAGTGGAGTCCCGAGGTGAAGATCGCAAACGCGATTGGGCCTCCTTGACGCGTGGGCCTGCTTGAACCCGTCTGGTTCCGTTTGGTTTGGGGCGTAGGTCCGTTTGGTTTGGTCTTGTGGGCTCTGGTTTGTGGGCTTTAAGCTTTGTACCTTTTGGTTTGAGACTTTGTAATTTCTGGGCTCGGCCCGTTTGATTATTATTATAAATTCCTTGACGAAAAAAAAAAGAACTAAAATGTATCTACACCACTTCCACTGAAGGGATCAGTGGGGTCGGATCAACAAAACTCATGGCCGCTGGGGCCGGACCGACTCATAATCATTAATAAATCGTTATCGTAATTAATTAAAACATAAGTTTTGATTTGATTTAGTCCGTTTAAAATTATTTGGTTAATAATAAACCAATTAACACCATACAATATGGGTAACTAAATTTTGAGCTACCGATACGAGGAAAAATTAATTTAAAATTATTAATCCATGGAGAAATAAGTTTATATGTTTTAAATCAAGAAAATTTGGTAGAGAATCACAGTTTAGTGGAAATCTGATGATATATAATAGTTTTCATGTAGAAATAGATCGTTGATCCATCATAATACTATGAAATAGATAACATTGATTTTCTATTATACAGTTTGTTCCATGCAGATTATTTTTTGTGATTCCATATCGGTTATTTTAACAAAAATTACAAATTTTTGTGATTTAAAAAAAAACTCAAGGATACAAATTATTAATTGCGAGTATTTAAATATGTCTAATTGCTATTGGTTGTAGTTATTAGTGATCTTTGAAGTTCAATTAGGATACAAATTTTCTATTTGTAGTTTAGGATACAAATTTTCTATTTTTATTAGTGATCTTTGAAGTTCAATTACTGTAGATTGAAAAATATCTAGTGTGATTAAATAGTATAGAAATATTAATAAGTAATTTTTTATTAATTTTATATGCATAAAATATTTAAAATAAACCGGTCAATCTACAGTAATTGAACTTCAAAGATCACTAATAAAAATAGAAAAATAAGCAACAATTTATCCAATTGTCTTAAAATAAATTAGCAACAAATTATCCAATTTGTGGACTATTACCAGCAAGCAGCAGCAATCTTGGATATGGAAAGCTTTGCTATCGCTGCGCCCTCTTGCTCGTGCCTTCATTGGATGTGAGGCGAGCAACGTTTGACTGCAAGCAACTGTTGTGATGATTGGCTGTCATTATCATTCTCCGCCCATCTATCTATATTATTAAAAGAGAAGTACCCATATAAAATACCCCTTATTTTTCACTTTTATTTACAATAGTATGCCACTGACATTAAATAATATTTCCTATTTTAATGTTGTCTTTTCCACTTCAATTAATGTGTTTTCCAAATTAAACTTAAACTAAATACAAAATTAAATAATCTTTCATATTTTAATGCTTTGTCTTTTCCACTTATATTAATGTGTTTTCCAAAATTAAATTTGAATTAAATACACTTCATTAACTTCTCCATTAAATCAATGTCAAATTCAAAAAAATATATTTTTATTAGGCAAACGATTCTGGAAATTATAATATCAACTCTTCATTTAAAAAATTTGAACGAAAAAGTATTAGCAAATTTAAACCGAAACTAGATAATATCCAAACTTGGTATCTAGAGAACCATAACCAAACCTTATCCGAACGAAATATTTTGGATATTCGAATGTATTTAAATCATATTTATTAACTTTAATATGTTAGCTATTTTCGAATTAATATCTAAGATATAAGCTATTTTAAGTTGTTTAAAATATTTGAAATATAAAAAAAATCAAAAGTTAACATTTAAAGTAGATAAACAATAATCAAAACATCAAAAATACTTAAAATATATATTTATTCTTCATCCAAATATTCAAGTTAAACCTATTTTTAATTTTTAATTTAGGTACTTTGGCTTTAGATTTAGAGAAATTTAAAGATATATAAATTTTGAAAATTTAAAAATAGTTTAAACGGGTTATCAAATCCGCAAAGATCTGAATCAAACCGGAACCAGAGGTTATAAATACTCGAATAGAGTTAGAATCTTTAAACTAAAAAAACTCAAATCCGAATAAATTTTAACCGAATTCAAGTGGATACCCAAATATTCACCCCTATCTTAGTCAATATAAAATGATCAAATATTACAAATATACTATTTAGTATAAATAAATAAAAACTAAAACTAAAAATTAATACCCGTGCGGTCGCACGGGTCAAGATCTAGTTTATTATATTAATTTAGAGTTCTGTTTTTGTTGACTGATAAAAAAATATCATTTGAATTTTAAATCGTCTAACAAAAAAAATATGTAACAATTTAAAACATTAAAAATAAATGAATCGTTTGTAACATGTAAGTGGCAGTAAATCTTTCAAAAGATCTTTAAGTATATTTTAATCCTATTGGAATAATTAAAATACAGTTTGACCAAAAATAAATTAAATACCGCTATAATCTATATGACACTTTTGATAAGACCCTTTTTTAGTTACTCGATATCTACTTATTAGTACTAACACGAAAGAAAACCTAAAACACACATACTAAAACAACTGAAACTATTCTATTAATTATTTGAGGTAGAACTCAGTTATTGAAATCATTGTTCTTATCCCAACTACTTTGATTCACAATTTCTGTTTAGCAAAATGACGTTAATTTGAGACAAACGGATCAGAAGATGGTGAATGGAGAATCATAAGATGTAGAGACCAACAGATCCACACACTCAATTTTTGTTGGTTAAGGACACTTTGCTTATCTAAAGTTCTTTTATGCATTTAAACAAATACTTTGATGCGTTAAACATCATAACTCAGAAACTAGGTGATCAATAAAATATCATCATTAAGAACAACTATGGAGAAAGAACCATATGATACATCTCAAATCTAACTACCATAAATCAACAAACCATGAAATCCTTTTACAAATCCTAAAACTCAATTGCACAGCTACTCAAATATTGAAGAAGAAACAAAATGATTATATATAAAGAACCAACAAAGTTTAATACAAAGAACCATATGATACATCTCAAATTTCTCTCTAAAAACCTGCTACAAACTAAGAAAATGAAGCATAGACCATAAAAAAAAAGAGTTTTGTGGGTATTTATACATTCGGGTCAAAGCAGGTCTTCATCTTCAGGTTCGGGTCAAATTAGGTCGAAAAGCTTTGTGCATGGGGTCGGTCGATCTAGTATTTGGATGATCGATCTAGTGTTACAAAAACGTCAAAGAGCGGTCGATCTGGTGCCCTTGGTGATATTTCTCCATTTTTTTCCTTGGATCGATTGATTCCAATAACAAGGATCACTGATCTGGTGTCAAACTGACAGTAATTGAATTTATAGATGGATCAATTTGTTACCTTCGGAAAATTCTTGATATTGTGATCTGGATCGATCGATCTATGGCCCAAATCGACCTATATGTTCCTCATCTCTTGGTCGGGATTCCTTTAAGCTCAAGAATCCTGTCTAGTCTTGTGTTTTTCTGCTAAATGAACATATACCCACCCAGGAAAAAACATAAAAATACAAAAAGACCAAAATGCATAGTAAAATCCACTATTTCCCAAACAAATCCAAAGCAAAAACTGATAAATGACCCTCATCAGCATGCACTAAATAAACTCGAATAAGCTAATTATAGCTTAACTAGAATGATGTTGAGAGTTAAGCTGACAGGTTAGTACACATCAGTCATATTTACATATTTTTGAAGTCTTTTCGAGTGAACCAGCTGAAGATGATGCTAACAATTCTGAAGATTCTAAAACTGAAAATTTATTGGTGGCCAGTGACAGAGCTACCGTTAATAGCATGTGGATCAAATGACCCATATGAAAAAATTTTAAAGAAAATTTTACATATATTATTTGCATAAAATCTAAAAGAATAAGCTTGTCGACCCTCTTGTAAAATGCAAATATTATCATTTTGATCCATGTGATATAATTTTCTCCCTCCGCCACTGTTGGTGCCACAGACTTTTTCAACTACAACCATAGATGTGAATGGTGTAGTATAATGAGCAGTATCAGCCAGAGCATCTACAACAGTATCTGTCAGGTCTGTAGTTCCTATCTACCTTGTATTAACATTTTGAAGCAAAAAATAAATACACAACTAGTTCTGCTATTATCAACTTCTAGTGCTCATATGCACGACCGGTTAAACTAGGTAAGAGTAAACTGAAAATCAAAAATTTAAATTCACCTTGAATTAATATCTGTCTTTATTTTGTCTTAATAAATAAATGCACACACTGCATGCTTTGAGCACTTTCTATGAATCGAATAGTTTTTAGAGAGGCATAAAACAAAGAATGTGAATGGAGATTAAAAGGACAGAAGCATGTGATCTTTAAGGGCGGGCCTTTGGATATCACATCGATCCCATGTATCAAAAGGAACTCATCTTCACTTCAATCATTTTCTCAAACACATCTCTCCATTGTTAGATAAACCAAAGGTTTCTTTTCGCTGTCTTGGTCCACAGCTGGTTTTGTTCATTTTGGCCCCTTTAGATTTTGTTTATCTTCAATAGGGATAATATTTTTTAAAAATAATTGCATTGTCATTCCAATGTATATCCTAGCTTCTTTCATCATGAACCCCTTTTATTTTAAAATTTATTTACATATATTTAACTAGTAAATGGTCATTGAAGTTGAACTAGAAAACTTGAGAAGAACTTGAGTTTAGAATTATTTTAAGGAACACAAATATAAAGAAAAGCCACTAACCATGGACTTATAAGGTTTTGAATGGGCACCAGGGCTCTGCACATCGGTCCATTAGTAAGAAAAAATAATTAACCAAAAGAAAAAGATAGTCCTTAGTGATAATCATGATAATTAGTGAGTGGGTCTTCAAAACGTTGCACATTTACGAAAGAGCCAATCATCAACCAAAAATGCCGATTGTTCACCCAAATAAAACCAATTTGACTTGTTTTTTAAATAATATTATCATTGGCTTCTGAATGACGATTGATTTGCCATTAATGGGCCTTCACCAATCTCAACTTCAAGCTCTCCATGACAATTGCATGCCACCTAATCGATAAGATGTTCCGATATTTTATTTGGCACTCTTTAAATTATTTTTTCTCTGGTTTTAGTTTTTTTTTTTGGTCTAATCTCTGGTTTTAGTTTCATAGACTTTCAAGCTCTCCAGAAGAGAAGAAAGAGACGAATCCTAATATATACTGCATTAACTTTGTGCCAGCATACTCGAAGTTCGCTTATGTAATATTTTGCATCAAAAAGAGTTATGTTATGTTTAGGAATGGCATTATTTCAACCCTTCGTAATTTGAGGAACCATTAAACTCCTTCCGCATACAAAATACTGATATTAATAAATCTTTTGTTTTTGTATTTGAAGGATTAGCTTTTTAAACTTTAGTTAACATATTTCGTTTTAAAACTAAAATCTAAAAAACTAAAAATAAGAGTGGTATAATTTTATTGAAATTCAAGCAAAACTAAAAAAAGAACCTTTTGTGCACAGCTTAAAGAAAAATTATAAATCAATAAATCACAGTGTGTATTTAATTTTTATTAATATGTCTACAAATTCTAAAACATCAACTTTTTAATTACATAAGGACTATATGATTATTTAGTTGTTTTGTAGTAATAGTATTCAATCCGTTTTATATATAATGTTTTCAAAATTTTGTTGTTCAAAATTTTAAATGTAGTGACATTTTTATGCTAACTTTAACTTTCTTAAAACTGTTTATCCAATTATGTTTTAAACCTATTTTACGTTAGTTGAAGTTTTTTAATTTGTATTTTGAATGTTTTTGAAAAAGAAAATCTTAATTTTTGTGCTTATAGTAATAAAATAAATATTATTCGAATCATGTGTCAAGTTTTATTTGTTTTGTCAAAATTTTCAACTACAATCCTATAGTATTAACTTTACGTTGCAATAACAACAATCTTAAAGACCACGCATATATTTCAGTAAAACTGGGGAAATTGTAGGACACGGTACTAATTTTGATTAGAAATTCGTGTAATTCAGGATCATAAGACTTTGTATACGCGAGATTTTTGGTCAAGACATGCTGCAACTTAACTAACTTAAGTCTTTAAAAAAAAACTTAGCTAACTAAAGTTTTTAAAAAATAGCAAAAGCAATGTCTCCTTGCATAATATGGATTCTAAACATTCATGATAATAATCCTACCTTTTATTTTTGCTCAAGACAATAGATAAAAAATGTTGGAATATAAATATAAAAGCCTTTTCGTTTCATATAATAATAATAAACTAATGTGGTCTTTTCCAACAAATTCGAGTGCCCAGTTAGATGATGGCAAAAGCAGCCAATACACATTTTTAATCACAAAACAAAATATTTTTTCCATGGCCATAGATTTACATAATATTTAATTGTAGTTGCTTCGGCATCTTCTTTTGATTCTATAAAAATGAATAATTTGACCCAAAAAACCATTAACCTAGACGATAAGAAAACATGATCCGATATGTGGACCGTTTGTGATATAAAAGAGATTACGTGCATTATTCTACAAAGAAATGTCTTGTTTTCAAACACGTGTATTATAACTATATGTGGAATTAGATTCAAGAGGCCAACATAAATGGAATTAGATTCAACTATCTCCGAGCTAAGTATCTGATCCATCCATCCGGCTACCATCTTCAGCATCGTCATATTTCCAGCTCAATTAGTCTCTTATTGCTATTGATCTCCATTACATAGATGTAAAATACAACTTTTTGTGATAAAGTTACATGTAAGACGATTTTTGTGAGGTCTATATATTAACATTTCCTGAAACTTAATTGAAAGAAAATATCTTATGTTATATATACATTTTCGTTTCATTTCAAGTTTCATTTCAAGTTTCAACAATCTTTTAAAAACACGTTTAAGCTTTAGAGGTTCAGTATTCAAAGAAAAAAAAAAGAAGAGAGAAGGCTGCAGACATGTATTGGAACTTGTTGACGAATTTTAAAACTAAGTTCTGTACTATAAAAACAAGAGGCATCTTTTGCAAATTATATCATATATAGTGTGATGTACTGACACATGCTTCTTACCAGTGATATACTGAATTGTGATCCTATAAACTTGACAATGAAGTAAATAAATCCAATATCATTCTCCAAGTTATAAAAAAGTTATAGTTTATATCCTGTAAAAAGATTACTCATAAATATGAAGTTCATATTATGAACTATATTAACAACCCAAAAGCTAAATTTGTAACAAATTAAATATTGTTTACATCACAGACAGAATTATATACAATACTTTAAAAATTAAATACAAGACCGGCAGTTTTTGAGCTGTTGATATACACATCAATAACCATATACAAATATATCACTTCACCTTTAAAATTCAATCGATAAAATCCAAATCACAGAAAGATTATAAAAAAAAGGTTGAATCATGGAAAAATCAAGCATTAGGTGGAGAGTACTCACAAACAACCTCCATATTCACTTCCTTCCGGTGAAAACTCCGGTGACAACCACAAGCGGCGCAGCTCAAAGCATCAACGGTTCCTTCTTCGCCGGCGGCCATAAACTCACGGCAACCGTCGACTGCATAACCTCCGATGTTAGCAGCGTGATTCTTCTGACACTCCACGTAACGGATGTTACCAGTCGCCGATGAAGAAGTAGTAGTCCAAGACGACGACGCGTTGGAGTTCCTTGATCTTTGCTTTATTACCACTTGTCTCTTCTTCATCACGATCTGTGAAACCCTAGTTTTTTTTCGATTTATTATCCTTGAAATTGGAAGTGGCTCTTTGGTCATACGAAAGACTCCTTAATGAAAAAGAAGTGAAGACTAGATGGTGTGTACCAGCCCCTTTTATAAATTAGTTAGGCATGTTATATTATCTAACCCTAAAGGGAGTGAAGACTCTTATTTTGTAATTATATTTATGATTTAATTATATACAACTAATAAATATATTAATATATTTTTAGTGATTAGAAGGTTATAAACTTTTAGCCATACATACATGAAGAGGAAAAAAAAACATTTTAACTCGATTTAAGCTTATTATTGACTTTCAAGATTCGTATAGAATAATATATGTTTAAATTAACCGACCAACTTGCGTTAGTTATATAGATATATAGGAGTAACTATTATATGTAAAAGACTTTCAAATTGGTTGAAATAATTCATTTACTGCACACTGTAGTATATTGCTGTATATTATTCAGTGACGCTATGTTTTTTATTGAAATATAAATGAAATCGTATATGGTTAAGCTTACAGTAGTACAGTGTATATTGTTAGGACGATATTCTTTCTCTTCCATTATTTTCACCCTACTGACATGTACAAACGCGACATAGTTTACTATGGTCTTCGTTGTTCGAATAATTGAATACAATATTAACAGTGCTACTGTGCTAGTGACATAGTGAGATAGAAAAACAGGTGAAATAACACATTGATGTTCAAGTCCCAAGTGATAATATCTGGAGTTGATTCATACCAATACCATGATACCACTACACAAGAAAGCCTAAGTGGAACAAATATAACAAATTTAGTAGCCAGCCTTGATTTACCGTCGAGATCACGTGCAATGCATCATTGTATACAGATAACTGATTAAATTATTCGAGTAAATAGAATTAAATGCGAATCCAACTCGGTCCAGCGGACTTGCTCCCAGCAAGAGACAATGACAGGTTAACATTGGAATGCAATCACATTTCCCATCACCTTTTCTTTTATTCCAAACTTGCTGAATATGTATATTATGTTTGTAAATTACATGAATAAGAATAAATACTACGTCTATAGATACATTGCTTTTTTTGTTTAACACCATACACATACTATATCTTATGTTAAGAGCATCCTCATCAATAAGTTCTAGGAATTGTTCTCAACTTAAAAGAAAAAGAAAAATTAGATTAAAATAGGAGAGTGAAGGAGAAATGTTCTCTTTTATGAGTTATGAGAACACTTCATCATATGTTGAGAACACACATGTCCTTTAAGTAAGTGATATTTTGTTAAATAAAAAATAGAATGTAATTATATATTAGTATTTTGATTTTATTGAGAACACTTTGTAGAACTTATTGATGATGATGCTCTAACAGACTGATTATTCTCTTTAGGTATTTGTTAAATTAATAAGACATAACTGATAAATAATACGAAAAAGTCTAGTTATTTGTTAGATAACTACAATCCCTCGTGTGCTATGTTGAATTCTGTAAGAAAATATAGCAAATGGCTATTCAATTAAAAATGAACTAAACAATTAAATAGCTTCGATATTGTAGAGAATAAACGAAAAATGTGAAACAAGAGATATGATTTCCATGACAGATTTATGGTTTCTAATCGAATATATTAATACTTACTTAATTGGTCAAATTGACTTCTTTACAACGTGAGCCAACAAAGAAAGCCAACAAATATGGTTCCCACTTGACATACAAAAGTCAGTCGAGTGTGAGCATCGACTTTTTAATTCATCTTGCTCGTATTATACTAAATAATTATTTTCTTGAAACTTTGATTACTAAATAAGTATTGTTTATAGAAGGTTTTCAATATAAATATAGGTGAAAGTGTTACAGTATGAACAATTTACAAACTAAAAATAACAATAAAGAGACTTGAAAATGATAAAAAAAAATACAAATGAAATAGAAGTTTTTATTCACTAATTTATTTTTCAGGAATCGTTGCTCCTGCCTTGATAACTGGTTATAATAATATTAACTTATTAAAATTATTTCTGTAATTAATTTTATACAAATTTACGTGAGAGTAAAACATTAAAAAAAAAAACTGATTTCTCAAGAGGTGCACATAATCATTTCTAGATGTCTTAAGTAACAAAGAAAAAAAAAACAGATTTCCATGAATTTTGAGATTAATCTTGATTTCAGCTTGGAATCAGTGCCGGCCGCCCTTGGTAGAAGCAAATGGAGCAGCTGCTTCCTGTCTTTTGTTTTATAAATCATTTTTGCCACAAGGGGTTGCTGGTTTACACTAACCTATCAGTAATCAGAATTCCTTGATATATCAACAACCAGGGTTCGAACCTCTCAGTCAGATTTTTTTTTTCTTTCTATTTTAAATTTTTTTCTTTTTAAAAATGACCAATTTTTTTGTTTGTTTCTGGTCTTTAAATTTTTAGGACCGGCTCTGCTTGTAATTCAATCAACTAAAAAAAAGTTGGAACACGTATATACCTTATTCAGGTCAATGTACAATATTTTAGTTTGATAAGCTAAATTTAGAATTATAGTACATTTTACTCAATGGCTTAAGAATTTTTTTTTGCCACAATATGCTTTACAAATGCAGAAAATATACTTTGAGTTAGTTCAGCTGTAAGTTGTAAGTACCTACCGGAAACAAGTGGACAAAAATACTATCGGAAATATATATTCAGCTAGTTGTAGTGGATGATATGTGTAGTGTGCTTACTGCTACCCAAATAATACGATCGAAAATGAAAGATGAATTAATTATAATTGTGCACAGAATTATAGCTCAATATACCTGATTTTTACCGTTAGGAATTTGGTTTGTACGTACCTTTGAATTATACCGTTAGTGTAAAACCATTTTGCTTTGTACTCACCGACCACAGAAAACACAACAAATATTAGATCAAGAACTTGTCATAATTACCGATTAAAGAAACATAATTGAGGTATTAAAAGCCGAAGATCACGGAAGAATGTCACGAAGTTGATTTGTCAATTGACTAGATAAAGCAAACAGTTCTTAATCAATCTTTGACGACCACTTTGGTGTTATTTTCGCCTATTAATTAGGAAAGTGTGTTTCATACTGCAACTATAAACTTGTATGAGAAAAAAATAAAATGTTTTCTTTCTTTAAATGAATCTTTATTAACCAGAATGAATAAAAAATTATGGTAACAATTATAGTAGAAAAATGATGTTTCCCGATAGGACATCATCAATGCAACTGATAATTTACTGTAAAATAGAGTGAAAAATGCTATCATAAACAAAAAATATTATTCTATAAATAAAGTAATATTTTTTGTTTATTTATAACTGCATTTCTATTTCATTTTACAATAAATTATCTCGTTAGATTGGAAATGGTCATAGTAAAGATCGTCATGTCGAGCTGATTTAGTAAATTAATTTGGAATTAAGATTTAGGACTGCTTTTTAATTTAAAAATGGAGTCATATAGATGGATTCAAGGTAGAGAGGTGAGGGGTTATGTTGAAAGGACTCTTATGTCTCTCACCAACCGTGCCCTACTCGTGAAATTAAGAATCATATAAACCCCTAAAATCAACTTATTTGATTCAATATGTTGTCGTTTTCGTCATTAACTTTTGATTAGTATGAAGGTGAGACTAACAAGTTATCTATAATTTTATGTTAGTTTTAGACTGCTTTTATTATTCTCAAAATGTCACAATGATAAACTACCAGCATCAGTAAAAATTGAATAACTATAGAATGTTTATGGTCAATATTTCTGCATATGAAATTTTTTCACAATGCCTAGAGCATGTCCAATTTTATTTTTTTTTGAATAAAGTTTGGAGTAAAATGCTCTGTAACTCTATTTTTACAGCAAAGTACAGAAATTATTACTTTAGAAATAAATTTATAACTTTTATTTCTATATTATTAATTTTACTTTAAAATAGAATATAGTTAGAATAAAATTCAACTATAATAATGAGTTGTTTCAGTTTAAAACAAAAATATAATAATACATTAGCAATGTTCTGGGATATGAGTGTAAAGGACGAATACATATAGGCTGCAATTTGTGGAATGATATAATGTGAAATGTTTTATTCCATTAATGATATAACTCTTTTAACAATTTGTCTCAAATAAATAGAATAATCATCCCATCAATCAAGCAAGAAAATAAATAAAATGTTAAATAAATTATTTACTACTCTTTTTGTTTATAAAGAGTGTCACTTTGATATTATGGTTAAAATTTATATATGTTCTTATAAATTACATCTATTTAATTAATAGAATTTTTGATAATAAACTTATTTATAATATCAATGCTTTTGTAGTAAATATTTAGTTTTAGATAAATATTAATTGGATTAAAATTTTAAAATAATATTTTAATGTAACAAAAAGTGTCAAATAACACTCTTAATAAACAGAAAATTTTGATCCTAAATGAATAGAATAGAAATATTCCATTTTTATCCTACTATTTTTTTAATAATGTTTTAACTAAAACTATATATATTGAAACATATGAGATATAGACTTCCTCTGTTTCGCAAATAGTGTATTTAAACACATTCACGTGGATTAGAAAAATGATATATATATTAATATACTCTCATTTATTATACTTTTTTAAAAAAATGATTTAACTAAATATGTATTGGTTATATAGTTAAAAGGACAAGAAAAAAATAATAAGAAATTAAAAATGTATAATAATACTTTTAAAACAAAATGAAAAACTAAAATTTCATTTTAGTGAAACGAGGAATATTTACCATTTACAGCCATAAAACTATGAATTGAAACGAATCAAACTAGCTGCAGCAATGAAAATATCAGAAATTTGAAACGAATCAAAGCGAGGGCACACAATGATTATTAAACAACTAATTACGGTTATTTAAAAACTAATTATTATTTGGGAAGCTAAACATCAAATCCACTTTTTCAGTGTCTCTTTGTCTGTCGCTTAAAAAATGTAACAACCGTCTTTAATCCAAGACAACCTATTATTCGATACTCATTATTATATTCAGGAATAACCTTATTTAATTCAAGAAAAAGACTGTTTGACCAAAAAAATTAACCAAAAAGAAATTCAAGAAAAAAACTATAATAACTATCTTATCGAATTAAAATGGAAATTCGCAAAAGTAACCAAACACTAAAACTTGTTTACTTTTCTTTTTTTTGTTAACAAATTTATTTAGTTCATTGTGTCACTTACTTTAGATGTCCTTTGGTGGTGATATGGAATATGTTGGTATTGAATTCAGTTCTCATTAGAAACTAAATTATTGGTATTTGGTTTAAGTTCAGGTTTCAGCATAAGTGGTTAACTGATAATCAATATACTCCTAAAAATTTATAATATCTCTTTTTGTTAAATCTTGTATTGCTACTCGGACTCAAACCAAACCATCTATGGCAGGGGGTTCGAACCAATCAACTCCCAAAAGTGTAATAGGCACAAGGAAATAGTAATGACCAGAGCAGTACAATATATTTTCGAGTTAATCCATTATATAGCACTAAATGAATAAATGTGTTCGTACTATAAGCAACCGAATAACCGGTAGGATTTATCAAAAAAAAAAAAAGGAATCTGTTAAAATGAGAGTTGGGTTTTTAATTTCTCTGACTGTTCTTCCGGGCTTTTCCTTTAGAATTATGAACTTCTTGAAGTTGTTCCAACTTGTTTCACTTTGAGCTTAAGGCCTTGCCCATTCATTTGAATGAAATTTGTATTAAATTATTCTTTTTTTTTTTGACAAAGGGTTGATCAAATATTTGGATATACATACTTGTTTTGAAAGAATACATATATATATTTTTGTTTAAAACATTTCATAATTCATACGTAAGAGAAATATCAACCTCATATTTCTTATAAGCCCATATAGTTATAAACATATCCTATCAAGCCATTTCCATTCATCCTCTTATGTCGCACTCATATTTTTGTGAGAATTATGCTAATACAGTATACTCATAATTAATCTTTGTGGTCTTTATTTACATATTTTTTCCTATAAAAAGTTTCATAGCCAAGAAGAATACAGAAATAATTCTACAGTTATAATTGCCTATCTAACCATTAATGTCTCAGAATTGCAGCTCCAACTTATAGAAGTACAGCGATAACACTTTGGAGCATCATTACTGGTGGGCTGAACAAAAGCCCTTAGCTTCTTTCTTTTTTTTTTTTTTTTTTTTTGTTCATGAAAGCATAAAGGCAGCTCTTATATAAGGGCTTTTTCCCTCTTTCTCTCCTCGGTCCTCTCCCTTTCTCCCTTAAGGACTGCTTTAAGGCCATCCCAATAATGATGGTCTTAATGCCCATATACTCAGCCGGCCCTAGGTCCCAATCACTAGCAATGGAGATATAACTGCTCCTCCATGTTACTTCCTCTCTCTTTCACCTTTATACCCTTCCTTTTCTTCAGTATACTCTGTCCCCACATTTGACTTAGTCTGGATTAATCTGATATGCCATGGAGAGCTTATACAAGCAGAGAAAGGAAGAGGGCTCAGGACCGGGAGGTTGATGTTGAGATTGATAGTTCAAGCCGTTAAACATGGATTAACGAGGAGGTGCAACAACACCAAGTACCATAAACCACGATGCATGTTCTTCTGCCTAAAGCGTTGTGCTAAATGTATATGTGTTTTTTCAGGCACCTACGGCAACAAACAAGTGTGTCCTTGTTTCGAGGGGTGAGCACAGATCGGATATATAGAACTTCAAAGATATTTGTTATATGCTCTACTTAGCATGGATAATCTATTTTTGATTCGAAATTCGTAATTTTTCGGATATTCGAAATACCGGATATCTAGAAAAATAATATTTTTACCAGATATTCGATTTAATTAGTAAAAAATAAATAAATGTAAAAAATTAAAGAAAAAGAAAAAAATGATATAAAAATAAAAATATTTTTCTTTACAAATTTTCTTAAACTACATACTCTTACAAATATAATAACTAAAAATAATTTAGTGAATAAAAATATTATAGAACTTTTAAAATAAAAATATTATAAAACTTATTTACATGTATATATATATATATATATTTGATATCTGTTTTTAGAAATACTAGTATTTATTATTTGCTCCGTTTTTGACATATATTGAATTTTAGTATTTGATTTTAATTCGTTAAATTAAAAATCTCCAAATTTTTCGGATCAGATCAAAATAAATAACAGACGAATTAAAATTTGTTCACCCTACTTGTTAACGACTGGACTCAACAAGGTGGACCAAAATATCTATAAACAAAGAAAAACCTATCTATTATTTAAATTAATAGTAGTATGTTTTCGTTCTGATGCTAATGAGACTAGTATTATTTGCTTGTATTATCTATCACTAACGTCATAGTACTCATATAGTTGCATGTTTCTTTCCTATTTGTATTTTTTAATTGTTGTATCATGAGATGAAAAAGTCTACGAGACTAAAAAGAGTTATGGAACCTTCAAATTATAATATAATTTTTTATTTATAGTTGTTTTACATATACGGTGGGCATAATAGATGGTCGATTTACTCCCTGACATCAGTCGGAATACATTTCAAATTCGAATCAGAAAGTGTGATAAGCTTTCGGACTAATCTACTTTGTAGTACTAAGTACGTTTCTCTCGGGACCAACCAGATAAGCCGATAGATTTTATCAAAAAAAAAATTTATATACTTCTTGTTTCTGAATAAGTGTTACTTTGACAATTTTCAGATAGATTAAAAAAGTGACAGAAATATATGTAAGTTATTATTAATTATACATAATTAACCAATAATTTTTGAGATAAATGAAATTATTTATAAAGTTAATGCAGTTTGCAAATAATTTTCAGCTGAAAATAAGTATTATTTGCATTGAAATTGTAAAGTGACACTTTTGTGTAATAAAAAAAAGTTATAATGACATTTATTATAAAACAGAGGGAATATAACTTTTTGCACGCATTTTAGAATATAACCCCGATTTTCGGGTCAATTTCGAATTATTTTTTGGGTACAAATATGTTTTACTAATTACGTTAATAAATGCAAGAACATAGCTTGATTTTGTTCAAATTTCATTACATATTTTAAATTTCTATCAATATATTGCATATCATTCTAAAACCTGATTACATATTAAAAATATTTCCATTAGAAAACTATTTTTACAATAATTTTTTTTTTAAAAATAACGCTTCTTTGTAACATTTAAATGTAGATACACAAGCAAAAAATACACCTCTTACATTGGGTCATAATTTACAAAACCCTTTTTTAATTGCATGACAAATTATTATGTATAATAAAAATGTTACATAAATCATTATATATGTGATCAATCATGAAAATTTAATGAGAAACATATAATTTTATCTATTTAGTTACTATTTTGTTAAACAAAATTATAACTATACTTTGTTATTTTTTTTTTTAAATCACTGTTTAGGAATAGATTACAAAATAATGTTTAAAATGACTATGACACAAGTATATAGTTATACAATATCACAAATTCAATAAAATTATCAATACCTCTTACTAATAATTTTTAAAATATTATAAACAACCATATAAATTAAGTTTCTGTAACATATAAGAAAAATTACAAAAAATGTTACAAAGAAATGAGCATATAGGTATATGACTACGAATAAATAAGCGTATACCGGATCAATTTTTAAATTGTTATTATTTTATAATATAGATTTTGATTAAGATTTATACACAAATTAAATACGATCACAAAAAAGAAAATGCAAATATGATTAATAAAACACAAATATAAAAATTAAATTTCTAAAAAAAAAAATTTAAAGCAACAAATATATCTGTTTTTGTAAAAGCGGGTAAGAGCAGCAGTAACGGAGGCTCACAACGAATCCTTAGTGATTAATCATAGGTATATTAGACTAGAATAATATTATTATATGCAAATGCTCTAAGGATCAGTCCTTAAATAAAGAATTTAAAGATTCAATCCTTAGCCACGTGGTGTTTTGTTATTGGGTGGGTCGAAACATGCGTTTCGTTTGAAAAAAATAGATCTCATTCTTGACTGAAGCCGAGAAAAAAAATCCGCTCTCGACGAGGAAAAGATGGATCTCATTCTCGGAATCATTTTCACGATACACGTATACATGAACAATTGAAAAATGATTTAGTTCAAAATATTTGGAACAAATCTGGTGATGAAGATTAATAATTATTATATCTTTATATTTAATTATGCAATAAATAAAATTTTAAATTTCACATATTTAATAAAAATTAAATTTCACTTTAAAAGAAATATTATTTTATTCTTAAGAATTCTTAATTGAGAAATACTATTGGATACACTATTTTGACTAGAATCTTTAACTATTCAAAAAAAAATACTAAAATAATCATAAAGACTCCAAGAAGGAGTTCACCATTGTGGATGTTCTAAAAATCTAATGTGACAATAAATCTACGAGATTCTTATTACAAAAGAAAAATAGTTTCATAATTATTAAAGAAAAGAAAAGGGAAAGTCTTTTACCAAATTGTCCTGAACAGAGGAAAGGAGTCCAGAGACTCAACACTTTTGAAGATCCGTATATCAAAGAGAGAGAAGACCAAACTCTGCAACTCAAAGGTCATCTGATTCGTGGATCGGAGCTGTCTGAATAGCATCAGATAATAATAGCAATTTATGCATCAAAGTCTCTGTTCACCTCTAATGGCGTGAAACCTCAGATGCTCTAGTTCATCCAGGTACTACTAACTCTTGCCTCTTGGTCGAAAGCTGAAACCTTTGTCTACAAATCGATTAACCCACAAGGAACAACAACTTTTGGTTCTGTCTGAATGAATTGAAGTTCCGTAAGATGTCGGAAAAGAGCATGCTTTCCTCAAGACTCCTCTTTTACACGATAACAGTATCGACGCTGCTATTCATCGTCTCTTCTCTCTTCTTCCTCCAACGCAACGACTCTTCTTTCACTTCAAGCTTAGTCCGCAAGCTGATTCTTCCAAGAACAGACATCAAGAACGAGCAAACCGGTATTAAACCGGTCTCGTGTGGTGTGTTAAAGGTGTTCATGTACGATCTCCCCTCTGAGTTTCACTTCGGGCTATTGAACTGGCACAAGAAAAGGTCCGAGACTTGGCCTGATGTCAAGAACGTTAGCACAGTCCCGTCTTATCCTGGTGGGTTGAATCGTCAACACAGTGTAGAGTATTGGCTCACGCTTGACTTGTTAGCTTCAGAGACACCTGAGGTTAAGAGACCATGTCGTGCAACTAGAGTGAAGAGTTCTATCGAAGCTGACATTGTCTTCGTGCCCTTCTTCTCCTCGTTGAGTTACAATAGGAAGTCTAAGCTCACTGGGAACGAGACCACCAGTGTTGATAGACTGTTGCAGGAGAGACTAGTTGAGTTCTTGAAAAGTCGTGACGAGTGGAAGAGATTTGATGGGAGAGATCACTTGATAGTAGCTCACCATCCAAACAGTTTGCTCTATGCAAGAAACTCGCTTGGCTCTGCAATGTTTGTTCTCTCGGACTTTGGTAGGTACCCATCATCGATTGCTAATATTGAGAAAGATATCATTGCTCCTTACGTGCACGTTGTTAAGACTGTCTCCAACAATGAGTCAGCTCCGTTTGAGAAGCGTCCTGTGTTGGCGTATTTCCAAGGAGCTATCTACAGAAAAGATGTAAGTGTTTTATTCTACTAATGTTTTGTGTTGTATCCCTAGAACTTGGCATACTGGTTTGGTTAGTTAGGGTTTGTTTTCTGGGTCGGTTAGTTCGGTTTGGTCGAAATCTTGCCGAATTGAACCGAAAAAGTTTGGTTTGGTTTCAAAAATTTCTACAGAACTTAACCGAAGTTTTCAAATTCTGTTAAATTTTGGTTTAAATTGGTTAAAATTTAGGAAAATTTTGGTTAAGTTCAGTTATTTCGGTTAGTTCGATTAGTTTGGTTTAGATTTTTGTTAGTTCGGTTAATTCAGTTCGGAAATTTGGTTAAGATTGATAATAGTTTGGTTGTTTTCTTTTTTTTGAAAACGAACCAAAAACCAAAACGGATTTTTTTTTTTAAGTTGCAGAATTGAACCGAACCTACTAACTGAACGGAACCGGAAACCGAACTTTTTGGTTCAGTTCGGCCGGTTTGGTTCGGTTAATCCTAGATAGAACACATGTCAATAATGGTCAAATGTTTTGTTGCAGGGTGGAACTATACGGCAAGAACTGTATAACCTCCTTAAAGATGAGAAAGACGTTCACTTTGCATTTGGAACCGTAAGAGGGAACGGGACTAAACAAACCGGTAAAGGCATGGCTTCTTCCAAGTTTTGTCTCAATATTGCAGGTGACACGCCTTCCTCTAACCGTCTTTTCGACTCCATCGTTAGCCATTGTGTTCCGGTTATAATCAGTGATCAGATCGAGCTTCCATTTGAAGATACGCTAGACTATTCAGGTTTCTCTGTGTTTGTGCACTCTTCTGAAGCTGTGAAGAAAGGGTTTTTGGTGAGTCTCCTCAGAGGGATAACAGAGGATCAGTGGAAGAAGAAGTGGGAGAGACTCAAAGAGGTTGTTAGGTGTTTTGAGTATCGGTTTCCTTCTCAGCCTGGAGATTCAGTGGATATGATTTGGTCTGCGGTTTCGCATAAGCTTTCTTCACTTCGGTTTGATGTTCATAAAAAGAATAGGTACCGTAGATCTGAAGTTTTTGATAGAAGTTTATCAACTTAAAAAAATCATGTATGTGAGGATGCTATTTGAAAAAAGACTCATTCTCTGTTCTTGCCTCATTTATGTTTTCTCCTCTTGAAGTTGAAGAGCAAAGTATATAACTCAGCTGGTCCAAATTCAGACATTAAACAGAGAAGTCTTAGGTTTGAGAAAGACAAAACAAGCAGATCTTTACAAAGAAGTAGGTTTATTTGACCGAACATGACTCAATCTAAGTTTGCACTCTGCAATTCTGTGGCAATCTTTGAGCATAGATGTAGATGATGAAGAAGACCATTCTCTAAGAACCCCAAATGGGTCTCCCCCATTAATCATGCTGTCAGAGCCTTAAAAGCTCTCCTGGGAGAGAAGAAAATGAAACATTTAGCTACAACATGTGTTTATCAGTTACCATATGCTCTGTTATTATTTTTGGTATCACATTCTCAAACTGTAGCTGAATGGTTCATGCTGTTTGCTTGGGTGGATTACCAATGTATATTCTTATGCAAAACGAATTGACACTCGTGTTGTAAATTTTGGAACCTGAAGGCTTTAGGTGTTGTGTTGAGTTTGGTCTCTAACTTGCTTGTCAAAGTTTTCTTACGACGGTCTACTACTACACAATGAGTAGTTTCTGCACAATAGTCTGTCCCAAAAAATTGAGCGTGTCAAATTTAGAAGGATATTGGATGGCAGATAAACAAACAGAATAACAACTCCTCAAGTTACTGGAGATACAAACTCTGATTTTTGTAGTTGATGAAAATGATGCTGATGCTCTCAAGGCAAGATTTCTCGTCATGGAGGTGAATATTTGCTTCTGGTAAGTAATTAGGACAATGAGGCGGTGATTCTTTACGATATCTTTTTGCCTGCTCCAAGTCTCATGGCTTTGTAATTAAAGAAGAAACTTTGTACTCTCTCTCTCTCTCTCTCTCTTTCCTCTTGTGCAGAGCACATTTCTTGATGATTCGGTATCCATAGAGGACACCAAAGATTATGAAAATACATATTTATCTCAGGTGAGGCTCCCTGTCTCTTTGAAATTTTGTAATTGTATATTATCTCTGTTTCAATTTATTCATAGCTGTATACTAAAATTTTTGATTCAAAATAAGTATCATTATTTTATGATTTTAATAAAAATATATTAATTTTATATAATATTTTATTTTTTTTGTTAGTTGAAATATGATTATATGTATAGACAATCATATTTTATACAGAAAATATAAAAATTAACTTTTTTTTAATATATGTGCACAAACGACAAAATAAAACAATATAATAAACATATATGTTATAATATATAAAATATTATTATTTGTAAATAAAAATATATTGATTTATTATTTCATGATTTATAAGACTATGTGAATTACTTCTATTTACAAATAATATTTATCTTATTTTATAAAATACAATATTTTTTTACTTTTTGTTCATTATTCTATTTTCTATTCTGTTCTAGAGTAAAATATGGAATGAAATGGAAATACCTTACAAAACTTTTGTTTATGCACCGCTTAAACAACCATTCACGTGCTTTTTAAATCACCATCTATAAAATCGTAAAGAAAGCCCATATGATTTATGATCGGTCTTACAGTTTAGCATTGTCTTCAGTTTTTTGTCTGATATGTGTGATGCTCCATCACTCGATCAGCAGTAAGTTTGGTTTCTGCCGCGTAAAGTGATAAGAAATGGACTAACTTTTTTGGTCAAACAAACGAGCTTGACTACTTCCATGCCAACCTCTTGTTTTTCTCGAACTACCAATAAATAAATTAGCATGGGAACAATTATGTATTCTCTCTGTTTCAAAATAATGTATGTTTTAGAGTTTTACATTTATTAAAAAATCTTCTGCATTATTTCTGTGTTTAACTGTTTACTGTAATTTTTATAAGATCAAAATTTAGTAAACACAATTAATATCTTTGAAATTTATAATTTGTCATTATTATATATATTAAAAAATATAATAAGAATTTTTTATAAATATTTTTTTTTCTAAAATATAGATCATTCTTAAACGGAGAGAGTAGTTGTTATCAATAATGACTAATGGCTTGTTAACGTAACAACGATTAATAAGTTTATTATGTTTAAAATGTGAGTGTGAACATTTGAACATTAGGTTTTAGTCTTACAATAATGTTTATTGTTGGAACCCAATTTTTATAAGCTCTGGACTGAGTAAAAAAATTGGATAACTTTGAATATTTTTTTTAATCTCAATGGCTGGCTAAAATTTTGATTTAATGTGAAAATTATTACATTAGTTTTGAAAGCATAATGGCTGATTAAGATGATCCATAAATTTTCTTGGACTTTAAGAGAAAAAATTGGTGACCAAGTTAAGCAAAATTTGGTGAGTCAGTTAAACCAACTTAGCGACCAAGATAATCTCTATATAAATAGAGAAATCGTCTCTTCAGAAAAAATATATTTCAAACACACACAAAATACAAGTTTTTCACAAGCAAAACTCTTTAGGTATTCTTTTTTTGAAGTGAGTGTCTCTAGAGTATTTATAGTAGTTATACTTCATAGATTTTGTTTTGAGGGCAGTGAAACAGTCTCATCGTGGTATCCTAGAATTCAAAAATGCATAGAAACCATCTCATATTACCGGTGATTTATTGAGTTAAAGAAAGAGATCAAATTCAACTCCACAAATTCATCTATTTTCTTAATGATTTCTTAAACTTTTTATAGTCTTTATATTATGTTTATATGTTTTATGTTTCGTGATTTTCAATCAAAATCTTCTTACTTATAGCTTGAACCGATTATATATTACAAAAAAAATATTTATATCTAACGATTTTATAAATAGTTTTTCAAAATATTTTTAAATCGACCTTAAATGATCTTCGAAAGCACTTTAGCTATTCTCCAGACATTCAGATCAATAAGACATATTGTATAAGAAAATGATTTATGCGATAGTCTCTGATAGGTTCGCAATCTCGTTTTTAAAAAAATATAAAAATGATTTATTGAGTTAATGAAAGATATCAAATCTTTTACTTTATGAATTCGTTATTTCCTTAATAATTTTTTAAATGTTTTACAGTCTTTAGATTATCACTTATATGCTTGCTGTTGATTTTCAATGAGGATTTTCGAGGTCCTACATTTATAGCTTTTGTTCCTGTGTTTGCTTCAAAAAAAGCCTTTGTTCTTGTGCTTTTTGTTCTTCTGTTATCTCTTGACTAGTGTGTATATAATAATTTTTTTCACGTTTTCAAGAAGGGTTTGCATCAAGTAAACGAGATAGATGAACACATGGTTTAGACATTTTTTATCAACGTAATTTGAACATTGTCAGACGCGTGATTTTCGTAAACTTTTTAGCTTCTCAAATTTCGTTTAAACTTTCCAACTATATATATAGCATGCGACGTTGAACTGCAAGTCTGCAACAAGTAGTAAACAACCATTCCAAGTCTTAATTAACTAATAGAAACAAAATGTGATCACTAGTGACCGCGTCCAACATTTCATGACCTAGAAAGTCACACTATAGTACAAAATCGTAGGACTAGGACCGCGTGTACTTGCAGTTTATTTAGATGCTAGCTGAGTTATGGTTTGGTTTCATTATATTATTATCTGAAAACCTTGCTAATATTTTTTAATAGCTCGTATGATAAATAACAATTTGACTTATAAAGTCAAGTCACTTATAGTCTGATTAATATATTCGTTTTGACGACGATGATTCAGTTTGACAGGAAAAATATGATAGGTCTATCAAATAGCTGGTGAGCCGTCATAATCATCGTATGGACTTTGGACTAAAATGTGTATATTGGTTATTTCAGGGAAATTTTGGGGAAATTGCTACAACCTTTCTATACTATCCTGTCTCCTCTCACTCTTGACGACATTATGATTCATTCATAAATGAAAGTAAACCTTTGTATTTTCAGTGTGTTTTCGTTTTACATTAAAAATGTTTAAATAATTTTATAACCGGGACGTGAATTGATGATTTTTCAAAGAGCCACTTTCCTAGCAAAGAAGCTGGTTAGACTGAATTGATTCCTTAAATAATATATAGGACTATACAGATAACAATAGATGGATTTATAATCGTTGTAGAAACAAGGTCGATATTTGTAAAATGGAATCATGTAGAACGGATTCGTCATTGGCAAAGTAGAAAAATGGAAGAATATTAAAGACTGATGTTAAAGTAAGAAATCTGAGAAAATGCATCATGTTAAAATGAATCTAAGCTAAGATATGATCAGCAAGGCACATAAGAATTTAGTCAAAAAGTAAATATTGTGGGTGTATCGAATCTGAAATTTGAAGTATTTAATTTTTAATGAATTTGTAAATGAATTTGTAGATGATTGCAGGATATTATAAAATTTGGTGTGATTTTTGTTAAAACACTCTAGAATTCCATGTAAAACAGTGAGATTTTTTTTTTATAATTAAGGAACTCCTCTAAAATACTATAAAAATATTTAAAGTACTCTAAAATTTTCATCTTAAATTTTGTTTAATAACATTGAATTTTAGAGTATTTTATAAAATATCAAGTTTAATAACACTGGATTTAAAGTATTTTTTTAAATTTATGTTTGAATAACAGTGAATTTTTATTTTAATATAAATCAGTTAAAACTCTCGGTTGAATACATTCATGTGTATATTTTCTGTTTTGGAGTTGATTTTAACTATGACCACATATTTTTGATTAATGATATCAGTTATTCCGATCGGATCCGAATCTGTCAATTAAAATTTGATCTAAATTTTCCATATTGGTTATGCTTTTCATTTTGTTTTGAACCGTTGATTTCATTTTTGTTTCATATCTTACACTAAAAATCTCACTAATCCGTTGGGAAAATGATCATTAAATTCCTGAAATATTTGAAACTAACACTTTTATTCCTCAGCTATCTACTATGCAATTTAAATCCTCAAATGATCGTTGACTTGGCAACATTAAGACAGAAGTTATAATTAGTTTTCTTTAATTGTTTTGTTAATTTTCTTCGTATTTTCTGCACCAAATCAAAACCTCAATCTTTAAATAGATGTACTCCAAATAAGAAACCCAGAATCCTAAATCATTTCCACACTACTACGGTCTTTAGTTCAAAGTCGGGTACTGTGGTTTCGATGACTTAACCTGAAGGAACACTGATCTGAACTGTGAGAGAAAATTAAATAAGGAATGAAGGGATGATAAACAAAGCTAAGTGATGTTTTCTATGGTAGCTTTTTGGTAGAGATTGATTTTGATGTAAATAAGAGGAACAACAAGAATAAAAGGTTGCAGAGACAATATACCTCTTGAGCTTGGTACTTGTGCACAAATGATTGAGACAAATGTTGGTAACACTTAAACTTGAGAAATAAGATAGATTCGTTGATTAGTTTTGTGTAATTAGTTTTGTTTGAAAATCTGGTATTTTCCCGAAGCTATATAGGTTTCATTTGTCATCTTAAGGATGTATTTGTTTTTTTTCTTAAGATTTCTAATTTCATACTCTGTTTCCTGGGACATCCAAGAAACAAAATTCAAAATTTTGTTTATTCAAGTTTAAATTCATATGAGAATTCCAAAACTTTGGTTAAGAAAAATTTGTAATCAGAAAACAAGCAGGTACAACTTTGTCAAATAGATTCAAGGTTCTGTGTTTGATTTAGGGGAAAATCAATCAAGGGGTTTTGCTTTTGATTTGTAGATTTCGAGATTGAGATTTTATTTGGGGAAGGAGGTGACGAGAAGTGGAAATAAATCGGAATCACTTTTAAACTTAATGTTTGCCATCTTGTTTTTAACGTGGACTTTTCTTATGTTTAAAGTCAAGTCAACAAACATTTGAGGATTTAAATTACATAGTAGATAGTTGAGGAATAAAGTGCTAATTTCAAATACTTCAGGAATTTAATGATCAATTTCCCCTAATCCGTTCCAAATTTACAAAACGTCAGAACAAGTGCAACGAAGTACAGCTATTACCATCATATCCATCACATGTTGTCAGTCCGTCAAATTGCTTTTTTTCTGTCATTACAATCCATTGTATCTGTATATATCTCTGAATCTTTATTTTGGTAAATCCTTGGAGAGGTAACCAAAAATACATGCACATATAAAATATAATATCCATCTCATGTGATCCAAGTCAGTGGCGGAACCACATAGTGTTGAGGGGGTTCAGTTGACCCCTATGACTTTTGAAAAAAAAATGAATTTAGCTTAGGAACACTGTTTTTTTCTGGATCATTTGGTTAAAATACCTTACTCTGACCCCCATGTCACATGATCTAACCTCTTCAGTTACCCATTTAAAAATTTTGACCCCTATAAGATATTGTGCTGGCTCCGTCACTGATCCAAGTCCAACAAAAGTTTGAAAAACACTTGTTAGTATATTTTAGATTTCTTAATTTACATCATTAACATGTTACATTTTGTAGCTTCTAGCCTTTAAATCCATTACTACCACCCCAAGTATTATTATGTATCTTACACTATTTTATCAACATATATCTATGTTTCTCGAGCAACACTGTCTACTTATTCACATATATACATTTTAAGGTTAAAAACATAATTTTATTTTTCTAATTCAGTTTATACTTCCATACTTCATAGTAATAGACCAACCAAACACGAGTTTCCTTCTTTCTTTAGATTAACAATATTAAATTGTAATGTGAATAAATAAAAGATAGAATGAAAGAAAAGTGTGATTCATTTGAAGAAAGAATAAAAACGAAAATTTCTGAGTAGTTAACTTAGCAATTCTGAGAAATTTGTGTGAAAATGAAATGAATTCTACAATATTAAATGGGATCCAGCTACATCCGTCTCCTATTTATTGAGGGACGTATCCATAATCCATATCATCAAATATCTTACTTGAACAAAAAAAAACAGAAATTTCTTATAGAAAAAACAAACAAAATATTTAAACAAACCACTCACCATTTCTCTTTTGTTCGTTCTCTAAGCAATCTCCAATGGCCTCCCTTCATCTTTCTTCTCGTTTTCTGGCCACAAACACTAAAAAACACAGCTCCATATCCACCTCTCATCATTACTCTCCAGCTCCATTCACCAGATTATTCTTCCGCAAGGTTTTTTTGTTTCTCTTTCTTTTGAGTTCTGTTCTTCTTTTGTCTTTTTTTTTTTGGTCAACGTTCTCTTGTTTTTTTTTTCAAGAACGTAAGATTACATTAACTTTTTTTTAAAGGCTTTCATAACATTACTTTAACCGAGAAACCTATATGGATGGTTGCAGAAGTTTAAGTCGTGTTCGATGTCTATGAATGGATGCGAAGGGGATTTCAAGACGCCACTTGGTACAGTGGAGACGAGGACTATGTCCACTGTTTTGTCTCCGACAGCCGCCACTGAGAGGCTAATATCCGCCGTTTCCGAGCTCAAATCTCAACCTCCGCCGTTTTCCTCCGGCGTCGTCCGGTTACAGGTACATAGACTATCCTCTATTTTTAATTTAAGAGATAACCAGTTTTCACGTCAATGAAAGAATCCGATCACGCCACGTGGTTTCTTTGGATTGGTTTTCTGGTGATATCGCTTTCTGATTCGTTTCTTAAAGCCTAAGCATTTAAGTTTGCTTCTTTTAGCTGGATCCAAATGGTTTAAGGCATCTTCATCCAACTCTATAATTTAATCCATTTATAAAGTAAATAGAGTAAATTATGGAGTGAGAATGGAGATGTTCTTAGTGGGTTTAAAGAGAATCATTTAGTAGATGAAAACATATAAAGAGAGATGATATACTTATTTACCACTCCTTCTATTTCTATATAGCTGTAATTCCTTTTTTTTTTGTAACACTGTATCCTAGATTCCTAGTGCTTATTATCATTATCGCACCAAAAAAAAAGGTTAGTGCCTTTGGTAGTTTAATCATATAGACAAAAAGCTATGGCTAGTATTAGTAATGACCAAGACAGAAGAAGATGTGGCTAATCTAACACTAGTACTATTATTAATCTATCTTATTAAAACAGAAACATTCTGTTGGACCTAACATTTATTTTGTAAGTTTTAAAATTAAATACACTTTTATATTTTATAGTTAAACCTACATTAAATCACTAATGTTACTTTCTTTATACTACTATCCATATTTCCAAACAATATACTTATTTCTTTATACTATTATCAATGTTTCCAAACAATATATTTTTTATACTACTATCAATGTTTCCAGACAATACAGTAATTAATCTTAGTTATTTTATATCTATCATTTTCTCTTTAAAATTTTGTAGAAACGTCATAATTTCATAAATTGCAAAATAATGAACTTTAAATTTTGGATTATAAGATTACATATCGGTCATCCATCAGTCATCCATCAGTTCAATCGGTTAGTCTCGAGGTTTAGTGATTTTTTTAATATGAATATTTTAAAAACCAAAATTGAATTGTCAGATCTCCGAATTAACGGATATAATCACAATCGGGTTGAATTTAAAAACATTGATTTAAATGCAAAAATATTTTAAATACACACTCTTTAAAAATTACCAAAATATTTGTTAAGTTATTAGTGAAATTTATTATCGTAAAATATTCCGCGCTTCCAAAGCGCGGGTCAAAATCTAGTTTATTATTATTTCATGAATCACATAGACGAATTGAGTCGTACAAGAATCTAATAACCGAATATTAATTTATATTATTCATAAATCATAATGCGGTGGACGTAAAAAAGAACTAATTTCCATTGAGTCAATTTAACTTTGCCAAGTTCAGAGTTCTTTTTTTGACAAACTGAAAAAGTTCAGAGTTGACAGTCAACTGACAAAAATCCACCGTTAATTACTAATTAGGCTAGAAATGTACTAATGGTTTAATGATTTGAGTGGGCCTCAACCGAACCGAACATTTTCCCGCGCAATTTCTCAAAGAACCATAAATTATATCGGTTTTGTTTGGTTTGGTTTTAGGTGCCAATCGACCAGCAAATCGGAGCAATCGACTGGCTTCAAGCTCAGAACGAGATCCAACCTCGCTGCTTCTTCTCCCGCCGCAGCGACGTCGGTCGTCCCGATCTCCTCCTCGACTTGGCCAACGACGAAGAGAACTCGAACGGAAACGGACTTGGAGGCTCATCAGGTCGCGATTTGGTCAGCGTCGCCGGAATCGGCTCCGCAGTGTTCTTCCGTGACCTAGACCCCTTCTCTCACGACGACTGGAGATCCATCCGAAGGTAATGAGATTCACCAGAGTTCTCCACACGTTCTTCGCTTCTCAGCTTATATCTGATTGTTGAGTTGTTTCTGAAGGTTTCTCTCGTCAAAGTCGCCTCTGATTCGTGCCTATGGTGGCATGCGGTTTGATCCCAACGGCAAAATCTCTGTGGAGTGGGAACCATTTGGCGCGTTTTACTTTGCAGTGCCTCAGGTATAAAAGCACGTGACTTTTTTTTTTACTTAACAAAAAGCACGTGACTTGTTTTGACTAATTGGTTGATATCACGCTACAGGTTGAGTTTAATGAGTTTGGTGGAAGCTCAATGCTGGCTGCAACTCTTGCTTGGGACGATGAACTCTCTTGGACGCTTGAGGATGCTATTGAATCACTTCAGGAGACTATGCTTCAGGTTTGAATTCAAGTCCGTTTCTCCTTTAAGTTATTGAATGTGACTCTCTCTTTATGCTAACGAGGAGTTTTGTTTGTGTTGTCAGGTTTCTTCTGTTGTGGTGAGGTTACGGAGGGAGTCTCTTGGAGTATCTGTGCTTAGCAAGAATCATGTTCCTACCAAAGGGGCCTATTACCCTGCTGTAGAGAAGGCTTTGGAGATTATAAAGCAGAAGAGTTCGTCTCTCAGCAAGGTAGTTTAGTGACTTCGTGTGCGTGCGTATCTGTTCTTTACTCAGTTATGGTTCCTGTTGTAACTGATTGTTTTCTGTTTGTGAAATCAGGTCGTGCTTGCTCGCAACAGCAGAGTTATAACAGATACCGACATTGATCCCATTGCTTGGCTTGCACAGTTACAGGTGTGTGTTTTGACCTTTGATTCTGAATATATATATATATATAGCAATGTTTTTAGGACATAAATCTCATTACAATTATTGTGTGACAGAGTGAAGGGCATGATGCATATCAGTTCTGTCTACAACCACCAGGTGCACCAGCTTTTATCGGTAACACGGTATGTTATAATTTAGTCTTTAGGTACATTTTATATGGACGAAACAAGGCTGACATATTCGTCTCTTTGTGATATAGCCTGAGAGGCTTTTCCAAAGG
The DNA here is from genome assembly GCF_000801105.2 of Raphanus sativus. NCBI lineage: Eukaryota > Viridiplantae > Streptophyta > Magnoliopsida > Brassicales > Brassicaceae > Raphanus > Raphanus sativus. The sequence continues at coordinate 12,910,163 of NC_079517.1, forward strand.
AACCAGTTAGGTGTCTGCAGTGAAGCTTTGGCTGCAACTAGGCCTCGAGCCGCTTCAAGGGCTCGTGATATGGAGATAGAGCGTGACTTACTAACCAGGTCATTTTTCCTTTTACTCTACTGTTTTGAACCATCGTAGAATCCATTTCTCTGATCTCATTTGTGTACTGACGTGGTTTGCTAAACTGCTGCAGCCCCAAAGACGACCTTGAGTTCTCTATTGTACGAGAGAATATCAGAGAAAAGTTAAACGTAAGTTCAATCATCTTGTTCTGCAGCTTTCACTCTTTTTCCTGTTAAGATACCAATCTTGAAATCTTTTCTTGTACTTGTTTCATTTATTTTTCTTATTATCATTTCTTTTGCTCTGCAGTCTATATGTGACAAGGTAGTTGTTAAGCCCCAAAAAACTGTGAGGAAGCTTGCAAGAGTGCAACACCTGTATTCACAATTAGCCGGGAGGCTTAGGAGGGAAGATGATGAGGTGAGAATAGTTTTATATCACATAATCATCTAGATCACTTGAATTTAAAGGGTCTTGAATGTTATCTCCAGAAGTTTCTATTCCTTAGAGATTAGGTTCGACCCTTTTGTCTTATGTTTTACTATACAGTTTGACATCTTGGCTGCTCTGCATCCAACTCCAGCTGTTTGTGGGCTTCCAGCAGAAGAAGCTAGGCTTTTGATTAAGGAAATAGGTAAGATTTCTTGTTTCTGACATCTTATGCTTTGTTTTTTTTCTTTCCCGAGTTTTCTTATTAAAACATTTCTCGTCTCCCAGAATCATTTGATAGAGGAATGTACGCTGGACCTATTGGTTTCTTTGGTGGAGTGGAGAGTGAGTTTGCAGTTGGTATCAGATCAGCTCTAGTGGAGAAGGTGAAGATCTTATTTGCTCTAGAAAAATACTTTCCTCAGTTTAAGAAACTAGACTGAATCGTTTCTTTTGAATTATTATTACAGGGTCTTGGGGCATTGATCTATGCGGGGACAGGGATAGTAGCTGGAAGCAACCCAACCTCAGAGTGGAATGAGCTTGATCTAAAGATATCTCAGGTTCGAGTTGTTAACAAAATTGTTACCTAACTCTGCGCTTCTTTTGTTTCTAAAAACCCTTGTTTTATTCATTTTGTGTGGTTGTTTCTGCAGTTCACCAAGTCAATTGAATCTGAGGCAACAACAACAACAACTCTGCAGCCAATTAACTGAAGAAGAGTAACAACATTTGTTTATCCTTGTAGTGTATGTGGAAAGGGGTTACAATAGAGAATCAGTGTGTATTTTGTCTACGTTGTAAATAGAAATAATATTTGTTGAAAGTTCATAGGGGGTTTTCTGATTATATATTTCTTGGTTGTAACTAGGCCAGGCCTAATCTGAATGTTAATAAGGCTAAACCTTTCATTGTTAATGGGATTCGTTAATGTTTTGATCAGAAGCAAATTTTCTAATTAATCTAAAACTTAAAAATTAGTGCTATGAAAAGTAAAAAAAAACAAATCAAACTTTTACTTTAATATCCAGAACACCTCTAAAATCAAGCTAACTGGTATAAAATATGAAAAACAAAGAATTCAGCATATTTTTTACTTTAACATGGTAACCAATTGGAACGTTTAAGTGAATTCAAACAGATGACAAGAAAATAGGGTTGAGATAATCATTTTTCACATCTAAAACACTTTTTTCATAGAGGGCTTGTGTGATAAAGAAAAATAGAACTTTAATGAAAACGGTGATGCTTTTTTCAATTTTTACGAAAACGATGTTTGAAACATGTGCTATACTGTTTGGAAAAGATAATGTTCGTTATTTCTTTTCATGTCCTATTTGACTAAATTGTAACTTTTGTGTTGTCCACAACAAAACCGGATTGGTACATTTAACAACCCGATTATGGTTATTATAACCAAACCGGGATATTTCACAACAGACACACAGAAAAGGTGGTGTGAAAAATAAACAAAGGCTATGGCAATGACGAGAGCACGAGGGAACAAAATTCTTTATCGTATTGTGTGTGGGATACAAAATCAAGGATCATAATGGTCCCTACCCACTTCACTCCTCACATTAAATGGTAGCATTCATATCATATAATGCAATAAAAACAAGATTTTCTTGGTTTTTCCTTCATAAAATAAGAACCCACTGCGTAGTAATTTATGTGAAAGTCCCATAACATTTAATGATTCTCTCAAGTCACAACTCACAAGTATTGATCATTTATCTCTGACTTCAAATGAAAAGAACAATCTATAGCAATGACCTTGATTTCACCAAATAGAACAAAACCGGGGGAGGAGGTTTGGGCCTTAAACGATGGTATGGATTTTGTTAGTCGAGTCCAATAAACGGTAAGTGGCATATTCCAAACTTAAAATGGAAAAACATTAATAATCTCTGAGATAATTTTTTAAATTAGATTAAGAAACTTGTGTGTGTTTTAAAATAACTAAAGTTTCCATCCAACCGCCTTGGTTGCCAAATCTTGTCATGTAATATTGTAACTAGATCTTGACCCGTGCGTACGGGTATTAATTTTCACTTTTAGATTTTATTTATTTATATAAAATAATATATTTATAATATTTGATCATTTTATATTGACTAAGTTAGATGTGGATATTTGGGTACCCACTCGAATTCGGTTAAAATCTATTCGGGTTTGAGATTTTCGAGTTTAAAGATTCTAGCTTTATTCGTGTATTTATAAATTTTGGTTCCAGTTTGATTCAGATCTTTGCGGGTTTGATAACCCGTTTAAACTATTTTTAATTTTTCAAAATTTATATATCTTTAAATATCCTTAAATCTAAAAATTAAAATAATATAACATGTAAATTTGAGTAATGTAAGCCAAAGTACCTAAATTAAAAATTTAAAATATGTTTAACTTGGATATTTAGATGAAGAATAAATATATATTTTAAGTATTTTTGGTGTTTTGATAATTATTTATCTACTTTAGATGTTTACTTTTGACTATTTTTTATATTTCAAATATTTTAAACAATTTTAAAATAGCTTATATTTTAGATATTAACTCTAAAAATAGCTAACATATTGAAGTATATAAATATGATTTAAATACATTCGAATATCCGAAATATTTCGTTCAGATCAGGTTTGGTTATGGTTCTCTAGATACCAAAATGGTAAATCCGTCTGGATATTATCTAGTTTCGGTTCAAATTTGGTAATATTTTTTTCGTTGAGATTCATTAAATGAAAAGTTGATATTATAATTTCTATCAATTGTTTGTCCAATAAAAATGTAATTTATTTAATTTGACATTGATTTAATGGAGAAGTTAATGAAGTGTATTTAATTCAAATTTAATTTTGGAAAACACATTAATCTAAGTGGAAAAGATAAAGCATTAAAATAGGAAGTAATATTTAATTGTGTATTTAATTTTGGAAAACACATTAACTAAAGTGAAAAAGACAACCATAAAAATAGGAAGCTTAATTAATACTACAGTGGCATGAAATGTAAATAAAAGTAAAAATTAAGGGGTATTTTTAAATGGGTACTTCTCTTTTAATAAGATAGATGGCGACTTTAATAAAATAAATGAAGAATCAAGAACAAAATAAAATAAACAAATGAGAGAGTACAATAATAAAATCAGAGAACACGTATAAAGGGAAGAATAAAACGAAGGCTTGGCGATAGAGAATGGAATCAGATTTCCCCATTATCTAACGCCAAATATTCTTTCCCCCTTTATGCCTTTCACCATAATTAGGTTTATTTGTATCTAATATTCTAACTAATTTAACCAATAAATCTAAGTCTATATTTTCTTTTTATAGTTTTTAGCTATAAAATTATGAGTTATAATATTAAAAATAAAAGAGAGAAAATGAGATGAATTCACTAAATGAAAACTTCAATAAACCCTGAAAACTCATAACCATAGTACTATAGTTTTGTTAAAATATGATTATTATATAAAAAAAATATTTACAGTATTTTTAATAACAATGATCTCTCTTTAGATCTACCTAAGTTGTAGTTTGCTAAATTTATAAAAACTATTTGGGTGTTTAATCAGTAGAAGTAAGTTCATTTCAAATGTAATACAGGAAAACCATCCATAAAACAATAATTTTATCGACCGTATGCTTAGTAGTTAATCTCAAGATTTGGTAACAGAAACTAAAATTACTTATACAAAACAAGCAAGAAAAACATTACAAGAAGAAATGGCATTAAAGAAAGAAGAACAAATTCAAATAAATAAAGTATAGCCTCGAAAAAACACACTTTCTCCTCTCTTTTTCTCTCTCTCTCTTCCGCGATTATCGTCTCTGTGACAAAGGTTCGAAACTCTCTCTCTTTCTACGATGAACACGACGCCGTTTCAATCAGATCCTCCGCCTTCGAGGATGCAGCGAAAACTCGTCGTGGAAGTAGTAGAAGCCCGCAACCTCCTCCCTAAAGACGGCCAAGGAAGCTCGAGCGCCTACGTGGTGGTCGATTTCGACGCCCAGAAGAAACGAACCTCCACCAAGTTCCGCGACCTAAACCCTATCTGGAACGAGATGCTCGATTTCTCCGTCAACGACCCCCAGAACATGGACTACGACGAGCTCGACATCGAGGTCTACAACGACAAGCGTTTCGGCAACGGCGGCGGCCGGAAAAACCACTTCCTCGGCAGGGTCAAGATCTACGGGAGCCAGTTCTCCAGACGCGGCGACGAAGGCCTCGTCTACTTCCCGCTCGAGAAGAAGAGCGTCTTCAGCTGGATTCGCGGCGAGATTGGGCTCAAGATTTACTATTACGACGAACTCGCCGGCGACAACGAGAACATGGAGCAACAACAACAACCACCGCCGCAGCCGCAACGAGAAGCTGACGAACAGTTTGTTCCTCCTCCGCCGCAGCAGATGCAGAATCTACCTCCGGAGAAACCGTCGCCGGTTTTCGAATCGGCTCAGAGTCATAGCTACCAAGAACCTCAGCAACCGCCGGTGGTTATCGTTGAGGAATCTCCTCCGCCGACGCAGGAGGTGATGCAGGGTCCTCCCAGCGATAACCATCCTCCACCACGACCGCCGTCTCCGCCTCATCACGAGGTGCATCGCTATCCGCCGGAGGTGAGGAAGATGCAGGTAGGGAGACCTCCCGGCGGAGACAGGATCAGAGTCGCCGCGAAACGGCCTAACGGAGATTTCTCCCCTAGGGTTATCAGCAGCAAGATCGGAGCCTCGGAGGCCGCGATGGATAAGAAGACTACTCACCACCCTTGCAACCTCGTCGAGCCAATGCAGTACCTCTTCGTGAGGATCGTGAAAGCGCGTGGGCTCCCGCCGAACGAGAGCGCGTACGTCAAAGTACGAACTTCTAACCATTTCGTCAGGTCTAAACCGGCTGTTAACCGGCCTGGCGAACCGACGGATTCTCCGGCATGGAATCAGGTCTTCGCGCTGGGACATAACCGAACCGACTCAGCCGCGTCGGGCGCGACTCTCGAAATCTCGGCCTGGGACGCTTCGTCGGAGAGTTTCCTCGGCGGTGTTTGTTTCGATCTCTCCGAGGTTCCGGTTCGCGACCCGCCGGATAGTCCGCTCGCTCCTCAGTGGTACCGCCTCGAAGGCTCGGCCGCCGATCAGAACTCCGGGAGAGTCTCCGGCGATATCCAGCTCTCCGTGTGGATCGGCACTCAGGTAGACGAGGCTTTCCCGGAGGCGTGGAGCTCCGACGCTCCGCACGTGGCGCACACTCGGTCCAAGGTGTACCAGTCGCCGAAGCTCTGGTACTTGAGAGTGACTGTTCTGGAGGCGCAGGATCTACACATCGCTCCGAATCTTCCGCCGTTGACGGCGCCTGAGGTCCGTGTGAAAGCTCAGCTAGGGTTTCAGTCGGCACGTACACGGCGAGGCTCGATGAATAATCACAGTGGCTCGTTTCATTGGCACGAAGATATGATCTTCGTAGCTGGGGAGCCGTTGGAAGACTGTTTGATGCTGATGGTTGAAGATAGGACGAGTAAAGAGCCGATGGTTCTAGGGCACGCGATGATACCAGTGAGCTCCATTGAGCAGAGAATCGATGAGCGTTTCGTGCCGTCTAAATGGCATGCTTTGGAAGGAGAAGGTGGAGGACCTTACTGTGGGAGGATTAGCTTAAGACTGTGTCTTGAAGGTGGGTATCACGTGCTTGAAGAAGCTGCGCACGTGTGTAGTGACTTCCGTCCCACGGCTAAGCAGCTCTGGAAACCACCGATCGGAGTACTTGAGCTGGGGATACTCGGAGCTCGTGGGTTGTTACCGATGAAGGCTAAAAACGGAGGGAAAGGCTCCACTGATGCTTACTGTGTCGCTAAGTACGGGAAGAAATGGGTTCGGACGCGAACCATAACTGACAGTTTCGACCCGAGATGGCACGAGCAGTACACGTGGCAGGTTTATGATCCTTGCACTGTTTTAACTGTTGGGGTATTCGACAACTGGAGGATGTTCTCGGATGTCTCCGATGATAGACCTGATACTCGGATAGGGAAGATAAGGATTCGTGTCTCGACGTTAGAGAGTAACAAAGTGTACACCAATTCGTATCCTCTACTTGTTCTGTTACCTAGCGGTCTGAAGAAGATGGGTGAAATCGAAGTGGCGGTCCGGTTTGCGTGCCCGTCGCTGCTACCTGATGTTTGCGCGGCTTACGGACAACCACTTCTACCTAGGATGCACTATATAAGGCCTCTAGGAGTAGCACAACAGGATGCATTGAGAGGAGCGGCTACCAAAATGGTTGCCGCGTGGCTGGCTAGAGCAGAACCGCCGTTGGGACCGGAAGTGGTTCGGTATATGTTGGATGCGGATTCACATTCGTGGAGCATGAGGAAGAGCAAAGCGAATTGGTATAGGATTGTTGGGGTTTTAGCTTGGGCGGTGGGTTTAGCTAAGTGGTTAGATAATATCCGACGGTGGAGGAATCCAGTGACGACGGTTCTAGTCCACATTCTTTATCTAGTTCTTGTATGGTACCCTGATTTGGTTGTCCCGACAGCGTTCTTGTATGTGGTGATGATCGGAGTTTGGTACTACCGATTTAGACCCAAGATACCGGCTGGTATGGATATCCGGTTATCACAAGCCGAAACTGTGGATCCTGATGAGCTAGACGAAGAGTTCGACACCGTACCAAGCTCAAGGAGACCAGAAGTAATCAGAGCTAGGTATGATCGGTTAAGGATCTTAGCTGTGGGGGTTCAGACCATTCTAGGCGATTTTGCAGCGCAGGGAGAACGGATTCAAGCGTTGGTTAGCTGGAGAGATCCGAGAGCAACTAAGTTGTTCATTACAATATGTTTGGTGATTACAATAGTTCTATATGTTGTTCCGGCGAAAATGGTGGCGGTGGCTCTTGGGTTTTACTATCTTAGGCATCCGATGTTTAGGGACACAATGCCTACGGCGAGTCTTAGTTTTTTCCGACGGTTGCCAAGCTTGTCTGATCGGCTCATATAAGGGTGTTTTTTTTAGTGTCCAAGTCTCTTATGTTACTTGAGCTGAGGAAGAGAATAGAATAAAATTCATTTTGTGTTTAAGAGTTAAAAGCTATGATTTTTATCATACTAATATTATGATTCGTTATTTTATTAGTCGGATTCTGTCGGAGTTTTATAATCAGATTGTACGAGTTTGAGACCTGACTATTATATTTTGAAGCAAACGACAGAGATGTTTCTGTACTTAACTCTGTAATCCGAAATGATTTATTAATTGATCACACTTAAATAAATGATTCATACTCTGCCGTGAAATCACCAGCAGTCTTTCTTCTCCTAGTTTCAGTGGGTCTCCACTCACTATCTTACAATCTCTTTTTCTACATCTCTACTACTCCTTTCCATTACATGTTTAAGTTCTGAGCTCTTTTTGTCCTTTCACGAGTCACTTACTAAATAAAGCTGCATAAAATTCCATAACATAGTACGAGACATGACCTACATAATGTACATCTCAGTATAGTTGGTCTAGCAAGAAAATACAAAATGGGCTGGTTGGACTAACTGATACAAAAACCAAATTATATCTTCTCAGCTTAAACGAAATGCTTGGATAAGAACATAAAAGGCCTAGAGGCAAATGATCTCATAATCATCATGGGCTTACCTGATTGCAAATCTATAATATTTTGAGAGTTTATATTGTATTACCATAAATCAACAGACTAAAATCTCTAATTCCACAATATATTTGTCGCATCATTTCCATATATTCTATAAGATTTTTTTTTCCACATATTTAGTGATTGAGAACGTTCTACAAATCTAAATCAAGTAAGCGGCGGATATTTAGTTTTGCAACGAATCATATCCACTAAATCTCGCATCTCTTTACTAACCTAACAAAGCTGTGGGTCGTATTCAAGACATGGAAAATAACGCCACGTATACAATGATATTTGGGGAGGGCAACATTGAAACGTTGCACAAAGGGGAACAAAGAGTAAAGACCGTTTTTATAGCTAAATCCTCCTATAGTCTTTTTCATTCTCACAAATCAACCACTTAACTTGTAAATTACCAATTCTGACCCAACATTGGTTACTTAAGATTTAACAGGGAAGTCAATATATATGATAAACTATTATTTTAACGATTAGTTAAGCTTTAATTAACACTGATATTGTTATGGTAGAGATCAGATTAAAATTTGAATGGCCTGGTTGTCAAATAAAACATTTATCGTGGTGTTATAGAATATTTATCAAATTATAGGGGTGTACTTGAAAAGCCCGGTAGGTTAAGGAAAAAAACATTTTATAAAATTAGTAAAAGGCATAATAAAGTCGTGACCCTTGCTCAATTTTGCTTGGAGAGCAAACACAAAAGGTTGAACCTTGAAGCTTTCACATTTTGACGGCTACAGAGGGAGAAAGATAAATTCGATTTCTTTTCTCCTTTTGGGTCATCTGGGGAACACGAAGCAACACGAAGGAAGTCAAACTCCGCACCGTTTCTGAAGGTGAGAGACTTTTTGCTAGTCTCGTTTGATCTCTCGCTGCTTCCCTCTCTTTCATTTTTCCGATGGAAATCTCGCTTTTTTCTTAGCAATAAAGGGGTCAGATTTGTGGGTTTTTAATGAGAGTTTCTGTTCTGTATTCAAAACGTTTTGACTCTAGTTTTAGCAACTTGTTTTTAAGGATTTGGATGTGAATCAGATGGTGGATAATTCTACCAGAGGCTCAGTGATTTTGAGAAAGTAGCTAGAATGCATCTCGAACATGGTGTGTTAAAAGGAGATGATACTTTTAATGAGAAGCTGAAAGAACAATGGTTTTAGTTAGTCTATGTGGAATTATTACAAGACAAAGGGTGACTTTTGGACAATTAATGTACAGATTTTCTTAGTTTCATTTAACTATTAAGGGACATAGAGGTGGTATACAGCTTTGTGGGTGAAAGAGAGCTAGATGGCTAATAAGATGTGAATTTTTTTTTTAGACTCATGTCTTGAATGCTTGATTACACTACCAACCGTTGAACCTTAATTACTGCTTCGGTGGCTCCGTTGACATTATGTATATGGTGAGAGACTGAGAGATATCAGGTAGTGTGTATTAGGTTGCTAAGGTAGTTTAAAGGGTAACACCCTCTTTTAGTTTTATATTTGAATCTTTTTAGACTTCTCTGAGCTTGTGGTTCGTTTCTGTTGTATTTGCAGACGATGATTCGTGCAAAGCAGATTAGTAATCTTTCCAGTACAGCGAGATCCTTTTTTCTTGGTGGCACAACAAGATCTGGTGCAGCTGATGGAAACTCTTGTACATCTGCCGACGATGAAAGCTGCGTCTTGAGACGCCAGCAAGCCAGAAACGAAGCTGTACTGACTGGGAAAAGAGCTTCGACTTTAGCTGCTGGACTAGCTGGAAATGTATTACCAGCAGAGGCCAAGGTTGAACATTTCGCCAGACCGTCTCTTCTTCCCCAGCATGTTTCCTCTCCTGTTTTGCCTGTGAAACCAGATTCTGTAACCCATGTTCCCGTTATTGTTGAGGAAGACACGGTGGCGCCTATTGGGGATCAGATGTTCAAGGCTGGTATTGGAGCTGTGAACTTCCTCTCGGATATAGCAAACTATAAGATCCCTCTAACCGATGGAACTGAAGTCGTTGGTTTGCCTAAAAGCTGTATGGTTGACCCTTCTCGGCCTATTACAAGTGTTAAGTCTTCGAATGTGAAAGTCATCAGAAGAGAGGATCTCTCTAAAGTCTACCCTAAGGAAGCTGAAAGATCAGGCTTAAGGCAACCTTCAAGTGATGTGGCAGGAAAGCCTTTTGAACCTCAGGATTTACACACAACTACTGTCTCTGGAAAGAGGAAAAGCATGCCGCAAAGAACCAATACTGACTCTACCAGGTATGCGTCTGGTGGTTGTGACTTTAACGTGCATTCTTCAGATGACAGGACGATGAAATATCCGGCTGAAGGTTTCAGTAAGCCCTCAAGGGAAATGGTGAGAGTGACACCAGGGACTGGTCCAACAACTAGGCAGCATTGTAACTCTGGATACGTTGTAGAGAATGTTTCTAATATATTGCGGAGATTCAAATGGGGACCTGCTGCTGAAGAGGCCCTTCACAATGTCGGTTTGAGGGTGGATGCATACCAAGCAAACCAAGTTCTCAAGCAGATGGATAATTATACTAATGCGCTTGGTTTCTTCTATTGGCTAAAAAGGCAACCTGGGTTTAAGCATGATGGCCATACTTATACCACTATGGTAGGTAACCTTGGTCGTGCAAAGCAATTTGGTGAGATAAACAAGCTTCTCGATGAGATGGTTAGAGAGGGGTGTCAGCCTAATACCGTCACGTATAACCGGCTTATCCATAGCTACGGCCGTGCAAATTACCTCAGAGAAGCTATGAATGTTTTTCAACCAAATGCAAGAGGCTGGATGTGAGCCTGACCGTGTAACTTACTGTACACTTATAGACATCCACGCTAAAGCTGGGTTTCTTGACATTGCCATGGACATGTATCAGAGAATGCAAGCAGCGGGTCTCTCTCCTGATACTTTCACATACAGTGTTATAATAAACTGTCTTGGAAAGGCCGGACATTTACCTGCTGCACATAGGCTCTTCTGTGAAATGGTTGGTCAAGGCTGTACTCCTAACTTGGTCACATTCAACATCATGATAGCTTTGCACGCCAAGGCGAGGAACTATCAGAGTGCGTTGAAGCTCTACCGTGACATGAAAGATGCCGGGTTTCAACCTGACAAAGTGACTTACAGTATAGTTATGGAGGTGCTTGGGCACTGTGGATATCTAGAGGAAGCAGAGGCTGTTTTCACTGAGATGCAGCGTAAGAACTGGGTTCCTGATGAACCGGTCTACGGTCTTTTGGTGGACTTGTGGGGAAAAGCTGGCAATGTGGACAAGGCTTGGCAGTGGTATCAAGCAATGCTTCACGCTGGTCTGCGACCTAATGTTCCTACATGCAACTCTCTTCTCAGCACTTTCCTTAGGGTTCACAGGCTGTCTGAAGCTTATAATTTATTGCAGAGTATGTTGGCGCTTGGTCTACAGTCTTCTTTGCAGACATACACGTTGCTCTTAAGCTGTTGCACAGATGCTCGTTCAAAATTTTGACTTGGGATTCTGTGGTCAGCTAATGGCAGTCTCAGGTCATCCGGCACACATGTTTCTCCTCAAAATGCCACCTGCAGGTACCGATGGCCAAAACGTGCGTGACCATGTCAGCAACTTCCTTGATTACATGCACAGCGAGGACAGAGAGAGTAAGAGAGGTCTCATGGATGCAGTAGTGGATTTTCTCCACAAGTCAGGTCTGAAAGAAGAGGCAGGCTCGGTCTGGGAGGTGGCTGCATTCAAGAATGTGTATCCAGATGCGTTGAGGGAGAAAAGCTGCAGCTATTGGCTTATAAATCTCCATGTAATGTCAGAAGGAACTGCAGTGACAGCACTGTCTAGGACACTTGCGTGGTTCCGTAAGCAGATGTTGGTTTCAGGAGAATGTCCTTCAAGGATTGATATAGTAACTGGTTGGGGAAGAAGAAGTAGGGTCACAGGCACTTCAATGGTGAGACAAGCAGTTGAGGAACTGCTCAACATGTTCAACTTCCCGTTTTTCACTGAGAATGGGAACTCAGGCTGTTTTGTTGGATGCGGAGAGCCTCTCAAGAAATGGTTGCTTGAATCATCATATGTTGAGAGGATGCATTTGCTCTAGTTGTAGATTAGTTGTTTTTGTTTTTCTTATTTTTAAAGCCTATTCAATTATTAGACTTTGGCTAGTCTCAGTGGCTTGGTTTTGTATGTCATAAGGTTCAAGGTTTATGGTTAGTGATAACTGGAGTTTTATCTCCAGATTTTTTTGTTATCATGTGGACATTATCTCCTCTTGCAATGGGATGTAATGGGAGTATATAAATCAATCTTTCAGGGTGATAATAAGACCCATATTTATTAAATATTGGAATGTTTTGTTGTATGTTTTATGTTTGTACAAACATCAAGTGTTACAAAACAGTTTCCTTACCACCATGTCCTGATTCTACTACAATGATGTGAATGGAGAAGGAAAACTGGAGATCTAAAGGAGCCTAAAAGTTAGCAATTTACCATTTTTTTCTGGCTGAATAGAGTCTGGATCCCTGGAGAAGAGCGATACCCTTTATTAGGGATGGGCAAATAATCCGAACTCAAAAAACCGAACCGAACCCGATCCGAAAAAGTAGTACCGAACCCGAACCGAAATTGATTAAATATCCGAACGGGTTCAAAATTTCGGTATTTAAATAACCGAAACCGAACCCGATCCGAACCGAAGTATTTTGGGTACCCGAATGTATCCGAAATAAATTTATATACTTAAATATATATATTATTTTTATATATAATATATATTAAAATATTAAAAATATATAAGATACCTTTAAGTTTTCCAAAATACTTGAAAAATATATGCAAATAGTCAAAAATAAATGTTTAAAATAGCTAAAGTATACTGAAAATACCAAAAATAGTTAAATATCTATTGATTATTTATCCAAATATTCAAAGAAAACCAATATATATATTAAATTAAGGTATTTTGACATATATGTTATGAAAATTTATATGTAATATATTATCTTTCTTATAGATTTTGAAAATTTAAAGTATATAATGAATTTTGAAAATTTAAAAACATTTTAAATGGGTTATCCGAACCCGAACCGAACCCGCAAAGATCCGAACCGAACCCGAACCAAAATTTAGAAATATCCGAATGGGGTTGAAATCTTTGACCCCGAAAATCCGAAATCCGAATGGACTGAACCGAAACCCGAATGGGTACCCGAACGCCCAGCCCTACCCTTTATATCTTATTTAGTATAAAGCCGAGAAAGAGATTTTGCCAAGTTGCCAGTGTCTATTTCAGAGTTCATTTTTCCTTGTCAATCAAACATAACAGTTGTATACATGCTGAATTACTGATACACAGGTTTTTTTTTTTACTTTAATAGTGAATCTCATTAAGAGTTCATAAAACATAAACTAGACAACAACTCATAGTTAGAGCTAATTTTTGCACAATACTCTTACACAAACAAACAAACAATGTTCTTCACACATTAAACAATTATCAAGTCTGCCTAAAACCTTCCGTTATTCCATTCCTTCCCAAATCATTAGTTCTGCCCCCAATACATAGGTCCACCTCCTTGAACCAAACCTGACATGTGTCATACTACATGAAAGTCATTAATGAAATCTTGATTCGCTTCCTCAGGAAGAAGGGCTAGAAGTATAGTGCATCCCTTGTATTTTAGATCCAACATTGTGCTTTCGAAATCAGAATCTGCTATAATCAACATTACAACATTACTACGTGCTGGTTTCTTGCCGAGAATGTTATGGCGTTGATCACTATACATCAATCTAGTGAGCAAAACTTAAAGAGTCTCATTTTTTACTCTCCCAAACATTTAGATCAACCCGATCACCTAAGTAACCATGACCAGATTTAGCCAAATTGCTATATTCACCGCACAAACAATACCTCTCCGGTGCATAATGTAAAACAACTCTATGTGTACAACGGAAAACAATACCTCTCTCTTATAGCACATTGTTCTTTAATTCACAACTTAGTCATATAAAATCTATTGAAAAAAGAAAGCATTCTAATGTAAATGTAATATGTAATAACCATAGATTATTCATGAAAAAAACGTAACAAAACCTTACTTATTCACAAAAAAGAATATAACATAACTTTATTCATAAAGGACAAACTCAAAAACTATTTGAATAAAGAAATCTAACCAAAGAGAGATCAATGCTGCTCAGGAAAATTAATCACAACGAGCCGTGACAACACGTGCCTCGCCACTCCTTCCAGTTAATTGGGCTCACATGGGCCAACGATCCTAATATTGTCAGCCCATTAATAATTAATAAAAAAAGGTGTATATGTTTTTTTTGCCAAGATTTTATTATGGACTTAAAAGCCCAGAAACGAGAATACACAAACAAAACACAAACATAAAAGCCCAAAACCCAGGGCAGTTAAAGGAGACAATCCATGGGCCGAAACCCAGTCTCCAAACCCACGCGGCGCGCCAAACCACGCGTCAAAGAACACGCATGGACGCTCACGTATTGAAACCACATCATCGTCGATACACGCGTCGCACTTCCATCGAGTCACGACCCACCGACCGAGGCCGACATCGGAGAAAACGAAGCAAACTACTGCTTCGCCGGGTCTCTCCGGAGCCAGAACCACCGCGTCGAACAACATCGATACCGGAGCTCAAACTAGGCAGAGATCATCATCGGGACAGTCCCGAGATCGCCTCCCGAGCCTCCAGATCCATCTTCTTCTCTCCTAGGCTTCGGAGAGCTTCACCGAGACTAAACGGGATCTCATCCCGAAGCGAAGCCACCCGAAACACCAAATCTCTAATCGGACTTTCCGATAAAAGAACCGCCGGCGAGAACAAAACCATCACACGGCACCAGAACCTTAAGCCGACCGTTTACCCTTTGTAGTAGGTACAACACCGAAGACAGAACCGACCGGCCACCGAAAGAATGATGCGCCATCGGAAGCAGATGATAACTCCTAAAAAAACTAAACAAGAAAAGAAAAAACAGTAGAGGCGGACAGACCGGACCGGCGGTGGCTGTGGAAACCTACCCCGCCGGCCGGAAGCTTTAAATTCGTCGGTTGTCTCTAGAGAGAAGACGGAGCAAAATTTGTAGAGAGAGGCTGAAGCTTTTTTTTCCTTCGTAAAAAAAAGGTGTATATTATCTGTCAAATTCATTTTTTTCAAATAATATCTACCGTAACGTGTTGGCTTCGTCATTAAACTCTCACCCCCGGCGGCGATGGAGATCCTAAGGACGAAATGGGTGGCTATGGCGGCCAGCATCTGGATACAGTGCACGAGCGGCGCCTCCTACACATTCGGAATCTACTCCGCCGCTCTAAAATCAACCCAATCCTACGATCAATCCACCCTCGACACCGTCTCCGTCTTCAAAGACATCGGCGCCAACGCCGGAGTTTTCTCCGGGCTTCTCTACACATACGTCACCTCCAACCGCCGCCGCGGACGTGGAGCAAGCGGAGGAGGAGGTCCCTGGGTGGTGCTTGCTGTCGGAGCGATTCAGTGCTTCGCAGGTTACTTCCTCATGTGGGCTTCCGTCACCGGGATGATCAGGAAGCCGCCGGTGCCGCTGATGTGCCTCTTTATGTTCGTAGCGGCGCAGTCGCAGACGTTCTTTAATACGGCTAACGTTGTGAGTGCTGTGGAGAATTTCGCTGACTATGGTGGTACTGCCGTTGGCATCATGAAGGTGACAACACTTTTACTGTAGCTGTTCAAATTTCTCGTTGTGTAGATTGTTTAGTAATGGGGAGACTTTAGTAATAGTTGTGGGAGCTATCTTATATGCAAGGTGAAAGCTTTTTGTGGTGTAGATGATGTTCTATTGATTCCATCTTGGTGGGAAGTCTTAGATTGTTGGGTTATTTTTTTTTAGATGATTCATCAGAATAAAGGTTATGTATTGGATGGGACTCTGGGCCCTGAGATTTTTGGGTGCTGTAGGGGGTTTAGTAAAAGGTTTAATAGTTTTTTACTTTCTTTTCCAAATTTGGTGGCCAATGTCTATCTATGTAATTTTCTTTAAAAATTTTGAGGGCATGTAGCTAATAGTTTCATCTGGCTGGCCCTGTTGTTCAAGTAATACATAGTCTTTGCGTAAAGTGTTTTTTTGCTCTGTTTGGTTTGTTTATCATCATAGTGAAGCAGCCAAGCTTATCTCTTTCTCCTTATATATTGGCAGGGTTTTCTTGGTCTAAGTGGAGCGATACTGATTCAACTGTACGAGACACTGTGCGGTGGAGATCCGGCGAGCTTCATTCTTTTGCTGGCTGTAACTCCGACACTTCTCTCCCTCTTAGCCATGCCTTTGGTTAGGATCTACGAGACGAGCACGGCTGATGATAAGAAGCATTTAGATGGTCTTTCAGCTGTATCTCTTACCATTGCAGCTTATCTTATGATCGTTATCATTGTGAAAAACACCTTTGGTTTGTCGTCAGTGGCCAATGTCGTCACGCTTGTATGTCTCGTCCTTCTTCTTGCTTTGCCTCTAGTTATTGCGACAAGAGCACGTCGTGAACGCACGGAGAAAACAGCGTTGCCTGATAAAGCCCCTCTCATAAACAGTCCCAAAGCAGCAGCGTCCGTTAGCCAAAGCGATGCAGGCGACAGTCAAACCGAGAACATGAATCTTCTGCAAGCTATGAAAAGCCTAAGCTTCTGGTTGTTGTTTCTCGCCATGATCTGTGGAATGGGCTCTGGACTTTCGACGATAAACAACATCCGACAAATAGGTGAGTCTCTTAGATACTCACCCGTTGAGATAAACTCACTGGTCTCCTTGTGGAGTATATGGAACTTTCTCGGTAGATTTGGAGCCGGTTACGCCTCAGATGCGATGCTTCACAAGAAAGGATGGCCTCGTCCACTGCTAATGGCCGCAACTCTTGGAACCATGACCATAGGCCATCTAATCATAGCCTCTGGTTTTCAAGGGAACCTTTATGTCGGTTCTGTTATTGTGGGTGTTTGCTATGGTTCACAGTGGTCGCTGATGCCTACAATCACCTCAGAACTGTTCGGAGTTCGACACATGGGAACCATCTTCAACACCATATCCATAGCCAGTCCCATCGGTTCATATATCTTCTCTGTAAGATTGATCGGTTATTTCTATGACAAGGCTGCTTCTGGGGTATGGAACAAATGTTTTGGCCCTCACTGCTTCAGGCTGTCCTTTGTTATAATGGCTTCTGTCGCCTTCTTTGGGTTTCTTGTTGCCATTGTTCTGTTCTTTCGGACAAAGACGCTCTATCGACAGATCCTTGTGAAGAGGCTGCATCGTCGATAGAATACTTGTGAATAAGAATACATAAGAAGATGAATACCGAGCTTATGATACCCAAAGGTGTACATCTATCATATCGCTTTACCTGTATAAGTTGTCTGTAACTTATATTTCTATTCCATACGTCTGTGTTTTGAGATGGGAAGGAAGAAGGCTGAGAGATCTTTGTCTCCCTTTTTTCACAATTGTGAATCTTGTTTTGTGAAGTGTACAGGCATTCCTTCCAATAAATGTTGAAATTACTCTTTAATCGAGAACTTGGTGATGGTTTACTTGCTTTACTAAGTTCAGACCTACTTTTGAAGTCTCATAAAGTTCCTAGAAAATCCAAAAGGACCAAAACATAGATGAAAATGAATCAAGTCAAATAAGTGTTTGCTGAACCGGTTGACCTGCAGAGGATTGGAATAGACTGCTGACCTGAATATCTCTGTAACATCACAGATCAGGTAGAAAGTTTGCAAAACTTCATAATGAAAACATTTGCAGAATGTTTAGGCACATTGTACTTACAGCACAAAGGATTTGACTTCACAACAGAAGCACAACCCTTGTTGGAAATGTTCATAGCTTGAAACTGCTTCAGATTAGAGTGGTCCGTTAACTGCAGGTTTATCTTCTCCTTTGGCGAGGACAATAACAAAGACATCTACTCGCTCACAAGCAATGGTGTTTATAGAGTGGTTAGGCCGAGCCGCTGCAACTTGTCTGATTCTGATGGCTTTGTTAGTGTAAATGGTTTCAAAGGATGGAAGTTTCCAGATGGAGACAACTTAGGTATTTCATGGAGAATCCATATAAAGGACCTAACTGTTTCTTGCTCTGTGCCAATGATGTTGTGAAAGTAAAAAAGAACAAAATTTCAATTAGATTTAAGAAATAGGTTTTATACAAATGAAAATAAATCAAATTGATTCACAAACAAAGTGAATGTATGACTAGACTATATATGCGTCTTTGTTTACTCTTCTCTCCGTTTGTTCTACAGATTTAGATGGCTTGAAGATTGCAGACCAAAACTCCAGAGTCTCTCTATGTGTGAGCTTTGCAAAATTGGTTTCCTTAATCGGCATTAGTCTTTCAACGCACGCTTGAAAGCATATTATATCTCAAAAACACACATGGCTGTTTCCCTCGATAATCAATCATCTCATGTTACAACACTCTGGCTTGTTCTGTCTTAAGAGCTTGTCCCATAAGCATATCATCTGTCTTGGCGACTGGTAATGAGCTGTGTAGTAGTTCTCAACACAACCAAACTGACAAAATCTCAGACTGTGCCTATAGTCCACTGGGTTTGATGTGTTTTTGAAATGCTCCACCCACATTCCCACACTTACATCCTCCATCTTGAACAGCTGGTGGTGTATGTTAACAGTATTAGATAAGTGAAAAAGAGATGTTTAGTTAATGATTCTCTCTTCTGCTTCTTACCCGTAATCTGTGTCTCTCAAACTCTCCCACGATGAAGCGTGCAATGTCAGAAGATAGAACATATCCAGGTCCATTTGCATAGGGCGGATAGTCCTCCTCTGGCCATTCCTGTCATTTAACAAAACACTCAACACCGTTTTACTATATGATGGATGGAGTGTGATGCATAAGAATGTATATACCTCGTAAGTGACTGCCCATTTACCCCCACGGAGAGGCTTGTGGTAATAATTCATGTTACCAATGTACAAGCTTCTACCTTCGGGTACTTTCTTCACTTCGTTGATCACTGCGCCGAGTTTTACAAACGTATCATCATCACACTTCATTATGTACTTTGCAGAGAATGCAAAAGCCTGCACCAAATCAAAAGTCATTTGTTTTCAACCAATCAAGAACGATTATGTGGAAAGCCATGTCCTATAATAAGATCTGATTAAAACTCACTCCGTGTTCACATATTGCAACAGTTTTCAGCACAACAAGATCATAGCTATCCATGTAAGGAACAAGCACAATGTCCCCAAAGTACTCTGCTTCTTTCTTCAGTTCCACATTCACTTCTTTCCTCCCATGCTGTTAAATACACATAACAGATACAATAAGACAACAACTCTTACACGAGATGAACAATGTAGAATCCAACTTACGAGTGCCACAAAGAAACGAGCAACAACTTTCGAAGATGTGATAAGAACATGCTGCATCCACGACTTCCTCACAGCCATCCGTTCTCCGAAATGATTGCCTGCGGAAAGAATACCGATAAAAAGCTCCACAGGCCCATCGGGAACCAAAGGTGCCTTCCATCTCTTTGACAACTCGAGATGCCTTTGGGGAGCAAAGCTGGGATGTGATGTTGGCAGAGAGGCAACAACAACTGAGTGGACATCAATGTCTCCATTTACTGTAAGCCCCGTTGCATCCTCAAGTGTGAAACCCTATTTATTCATTTACGGTTAAGTGCTCAGTGTCATTTATCTGAACACCAATGATGTAGAGATGATATATGTATACTCACAGTGCGATAAGGGAAGGATGTAACATGCTGTCCATCAACGTTGATATGGTAACCTTCTAAACCAGCGCTAAGAGTGAGAACAAAGAGCTTCTCTTCCACAAAAGGAAACGGCCATTCTACTTTGACTCTCTTCCTCCTTCCTATAAGTCTATTCAACCACCATCTCGCTCTCGACCCTTCTGAGTAGTTATCATCATCACGGATCCACTTCTCACACTTCACATGACTATCAACTGCCAAAACAACAAACACTAAACCCTATTAGAACACAAACAGATTAAACACATTAACTAAACTTAACCTCACCAGTCTCTTCTTCATCTCTTGACCTCCATCCTTCACACCGTTGCGAAGATCCCCACTGCATTCTATAACAAGTGTTCTGCTCAATCACCGGCTTTCTACTCCAATCTCCCTTGAGCCTCGGGTTGAAATGCAGGATCCGAGGAGGATCCTCACCATCAACAGTCTTCAAACCTTGAAGCTCAATCACAAACTGAGAAACCAACTTAGTAGTAGACCCATCACCTTCCTTGGGATGGCTCTTCCTCGGCCTCCCGACCAAAGTCACGTGCGAGCCCAACGTCAAACCACAAGGCAGCTCCATCAGCTGATTCTCCCGGTTCATAAACTCCGACCCGGTTAACGAAACAGAGTGCGGGCAAGCGTCTGACAAGACGTTCTTCTCAGTCTTCTCCACCGACTTCTCCAGCCTCCCTGACTCTAGCTCCTTCCACAGCTTCCTCCCTAGCTGCCAAGCCTCCTTAGCCGACTTGTGAAGCTCCACCGACCCGTCTTTGCTGCTCGGGTCGAAAGTCTCAGAATCAAATCTCAGGCTCGAGAGAAGACCTCTGTGATGCTGCTCACGGACGTTGTTCTTCTCCTCCTCCGTCCGGTTAAGGGTCGTCGGTTCAGAATCCGGTTTAGGGATTGTCTCGACTCGAGGCTCTTGCTCTGTGTCGAGCCTTGAGAGAGAATCAATGGAGGTTGTGGAGGAGGACCAGGATTTGAAGACGAGAGGTATCTCGAGGGTGACCATAAGGAGGTAGAGGAACCCTATTGCTATTATCACACGGAAAGGTCTCTGCTTCCATAGTGACGAGAAGAGATCGAGTTTGTCTGTTTTTTCAGGTTTTGATGATTTGGGTTTCTTCATTTTCCTTGGGATCCAAGCAAAATGAATTGAATTGGGAAGGAAAGAACCTAACTTTGAATGGAGAAGGATCCGAAAGTGGTAGAAAGTTTTGAACTTTGTTCGGTCCGAGCAATGAATAAAGAGAAGAAAAAAAAAAAAATAAGCAGAGACGATGATGGCGAGAGATGGAGAAGGAGAAAAGAGATCTTGATTCCTTTTTTAGGCGTATGTTAGTAGAAATAATTTTCTTATTAATTAATTTTCCTTTTAAAAAAATTTAAATGTCTTCACTTTTATATTTTCTGATAAATACATGAGTGATAAAGTATTTTCTTATTAATTAATTTTCCTTATTAAATAGCTTTTTCAACAACACTGTAGCATCTATAATTGCTGTGCAGAATACAAATTTCTGAATTTCATGGCTAATAAATGAGATAATATAAGAAAATGAGATGGATTTTTCAAATAAAAAATCATAAAATTAAGATTTTTCTGGGGTATTTGACTCTTTTTAATGATTCATAATTTTATTACTTGTATATAAAAGATTGATATTTAGAATATAATTATTGCATTTATCTTTAGAACTAAATCATTTTTAAATTCATGAGTGGTGAAGCTTTATTGATAAAACAAAAAGTAATAATCAAAGAGTTTATTTATTTTTTCTTAAATTGTGTGAGAAATTTTGAACATCAATCTTTTCAAATACAAAGGAGTATTAAACTAAGTGAGATGATTACCCAAAAAATTACAAAGTGAGATAATGATATGAGTTTTTACTTTTTAGTCCTTAACAATGTTCTAATATTACCGGTTTATACCAATTACCCAACCATTAGAGAATTTGAAGGCTATAACCAATTTCTGCATCTGTCTTCTTGAATGAGCTTGAACAAACTACTGTATAGTTTTCTTTTGTTTTTTTCCCTTGTATGTTTCTTTTTTTCCTTGTATTTTACGTTATTAATCAATGGTTTATATTTTTTTAACAAATGTTTATTTTTGAAATGACATAAAACGAAAAATCTCCAATATTTTTTTGAGATTTTCTTGTAAACAAAAACAAATAAGAAGACAGCTCATTTATTCATTTTTTAAGGCAAGCCCATACCAGATTACATTTTTTTAGAGGAAATACAGAAACATATGTTTAATTAGTTAACTTAGACCTGAGCATGTTGATTGTGGTACCATCAGTCTTGAAAATCTTCATCAAAACAAAGTCTGGAATCGCTGGTTTCGCAAGAAACAAAGTGTGGGGCACAAGCACCTCGCTAGGCAACTCACTAGTCACCACAGTCAAAAGACGAGCTTCCGTTTTCCCGACGTTCATCTCATAGTGTATGAGTCCCGGTGGAATCACAAACATGTCACCTGGTCCAGCAACCTTTGAGTACAACGTGTAGTTATTCGTCAAGAACCCGATCAAGACCGAGCCTTCGACCACGACCCCTGCCTCGGTCACACCAGCGTGCGAGTGAGGCGGGTTAGCTACTCCTGCAGCGAGTGCAACGTTGTACATGGAGATTCCCATCGTGTTTAGTCCTGGAAACGTCATGAGGTTTGCTCTATTAACGGCTACACCTTTAGGGTTTGAAGTGTTTAGTGGAGTGCTTAAGCCGGAGTAGAAGAAGTCTTCAGAGGTGACTTGTGATTTGCATGGGTAGCCAGTGTTGGATGGGGTGGCTTGGAGATCAGCTACGCAGAAGTCTTGTAAGGGGTTAAGGTAGTCTGAGAGGGCTGGATTGGTGAAGAGAGTGATGCATAGTGCAAGGAGGATTGAAACTCTAGAGAGAAAAGTAGCCATTGCTAAGCAAGTTATGATACTGATGATGATGATAAGTCACCATGGTTACTGTTGATTATATAGCCGCTGAAAGTTGGTATTTCTTGGACTGGCCCTTGGATAAGAATAGGATTGGTTTAAGGGAAACACATGAAAGACCGAATGTTTATGAATGTTAGGTCCGTATTGGTGTAACCTTTTTGTGGTTTTCATTTAGGCTGAAATAAGTTAGGTTTAATTGTCTTGATGTACACGCAAATCACAAATAAACTAAAGAAAGACCAATCAAACCTATATTCCCAAACGAAATAATTACTGTATTGTTTGGTTATAATAACGTACTAATCAATTATCAATCATCATTGTTTCTGCAATATATCCATCTTCTAGGTTAATTTCATGGACCAAATCCAAAACGCAAATACAGGAAAAAAAAAACTTTGTTTGCCATGATAGTTAATGTTACCAAAGTGTTGTGGGTCTAGAAGTTAATGTGAGAAGGTTGATACTATGAATCTATATTGATGCATTATTTTTTATATTTGAAATTTTCAAAAGTAATTTCAAACACTATGAATCTAAAGTGAAGAACTTTCAGGGTAATTAAAAAATTAGGTTAGACAAAAATTAAATTTGGGATTTTTTTTATTCAACAGAGATCAGTTTTCTTTCTTTTTTTTGATCAAATATTTATGGAATCAATTCATCTTACTCTTACAAGTTAGATTCATGGAGCAAATCTGAAACATTTTAGTGACTAAAAGAATAAGATAAATCTTTTGAATTTAAGACAAGGTGCGTGTCCTCTAAGAAACAATAAAAAGATGTATTACAAGTTCATGATTCTGAAGGCATAGCAACAAAACTACGAAGCATATGCAAATTTTGAGATATGTGCAATAGAATTGCTTCTCCATCACTAGCATCTAAAACATCTGCAATATGTTTCAACAGCTCACCATTTGATTGAAGAGCACTTAGCCTCTCTGTGATCTCAGAGAGCTCCTTCACTATACCTTCTTTGCTTTCAGCTCCTTTCATTTGTCCTAAGAATCTCGATTCTTCGGATTTACAAGACCCACTTTGTTCAATGTTTGCTCCATTGTCCTCATGAATTGAATAACAAACTACACTGGCATTGCCGTGATCTTCAAGAAACTCTTCTTTGACATCATCTTCATCTGCTAAACATCCATATTGCTCTCTGTAAGCCTCAAGCTCAGATTCAAGCTCCTTTATTTCCTCTTCCCTCTTTGTCAAGTCACTACTCATAGACTGCAAAGCTTCTTGGTCGTACTCTGCTTGTTCATCCATCATTCTTTGGCACTGCAAAGCCTCCATTTGAACAGCGGCTTTTTCGGCTTGTAGCTTTGTAATCATAGCCATAGCGTTGTTGGCTGCAACAGCTGAAGCACTTCTCTCTTCATCTAACTCCACATACAAATCTAACAGTGACTTCTTTTCCAAGCCAACCTCTTTCTTGAGCTGATCAAGAATGGATTCACCTTTTGAATCACCCAGGTCTGAAGCATTCTCAAAGAACTTGTTACCTCCTCTTACAAAACTTGGTGTTCTGTCCACATCCAAAACCCTAAAATCAGATTCATTCTCGGACAGCTTGTTGTAGGGAACCCTAGGAGAAAGAGCAGGAGCAAGGAAAGAACTCTTGTGCTTCAATAACTCTCCGCAACAAGAGCAATGTTGTTTCAAGCTAATGTTCTTGTTGCTTGTCTTGTAATCCATTCGGTTTGTTGTTATCTGAACAAAGTTATCGTCTTTCTTGAGCACCAAGGGAAGCTTTCTTTCGTCATCAGTGAGAAGCTCAAGATCTTTATGTAAGATCCCAAGGAGAGACTTATACGTATCAGAGTCAGATTCCTTCTCGGTGACGAAAGAGAGAAGACAACCTTCACACATATGTTTGATCTCAGAGAGTTTCTTGTGGACATGGCAATATGCAAGGGAAGAGACTTTCTTCTTGTGAGAATCACAGATTGAGTCGTTGTAATAGAAATGAGGGTCTCTAGAGACAAGAACGTGATCGATTCTGGTGCACAGGAGACAAGGAGTTTTGAGCTCAAAGAATCTTGCGTACTGGTTTGATAAGAAGGAGAGAACGCCGTCGATGAAGAGGATGGTGATGAGAGTCCATTCAAGAACGCTGTAGATGAGGAACTGAGGCAAAGACCCGGGTTCTTGTTTCAAAAATTTCTTGAAAGAACGTTTAAACATGGTGACTTGTAATAGAAGAAACAAGAACAAGAAGAAACAAAGCAATTGTATAATCATGGGAGATCAAGTTGGTCAATAGATCAACAAAAGAATATAGATCAGGATCTCTCTCTCACACTCTTGTGAGTTGTGTGTTATGATTGTGTTTCTATTTATGGATTTGGGAAAGTCTAAAACAGACCAAATTAGTCAAAAACCGAAGGATAATGTCAGATTTTGGAATTGAAAATATTTAGAGACAACAGATAGATAAAAAAAAACCACAAAATGGGATTCGTGTAAATCTTTCCAGCTTAGACGTGAGGAGAACTTTGTCGTTGATGCTTAAACTGAATACAACCTTGCACGACCGAAACAGAGAACAATGCCAACACACACATGACATCTACATATCTATATGATGTTGTTTGATTATTATGTTCTGTGTGATTGGAATACTATTATTGCTTACAAAACAGGTTTTGTAATATAAAAGAATGACATTATTCTATGAGCAGCACTACAATATCCTATACTTGGAAATCAGATATATCTTACTATATAAAGTCAATATAATTTAATAATTTTTTATATATCCACACAGGTGACTAGGCAGTAATACAACAACTTTCCCAAGTGGAAGGATTAAAGAAAAAGATGATGATGGAACTCTAAAACCTACTTAGTCCAATTCTCAGAAACTCCTCTGTCTATTATGTAGCCAAAATACATAAACTTAGATTATCGCAAAACCCCACTAAGGAAAACCAGTGGAGTAGCGTCAAACAGATCTTAGCACAACATCTTGGCCAATTGTAGTGCATTACAGAAAACAAAAGAAAGGAGTGATGAGAACATACTCAAGCTGCTCAATCATGAGCCCTAGATTCTAGTTTCATTCGCTTGGAAGATGGAGTTACATCATCCAGAGAGGAAACATCATGAGACGATGATGATGAAGCAGTGTTGTTTTGTAGGATTCTGTTAGGACAAGAGTGTTTGGCTTTATTATCTTCTTCTTCAGCTAGACCACTTTTCATTATAAGTTCTTTTAACCGCTTCACGTCTGCTAACTTCACCGGTTTTAGCAGAAAATCCTCTGCTCCTTCTGTCATACATCTACAAAGGGAAAAGAGCAAATGGATCTCTAAAATTAGATAACAGCGTTGAGATTCATTGAATCAGCGTTTGTGTCAATAATAGTAACAGTCACTTACTCTTCTATACGAGGTTGTATATTCTCAGAGGACATTATCACTACTGGTATCTCTCTTAATGCAGATGACTCCTGTTAAAGAAAATAAAACAACAATGTTTCTGTGTAACTAAACTTCCATTTAAAATCAAAAAAAATATTATATAAAGTAAAGAAAACTTACTTTGATCTTCTTCAGTAGTTCATATCCTGTTAGTCCTGGCATAGAGTAATCTGTCACTATCAAATTCACCTTCAAATCCTGAAATTAAACATTTTCAGAACTATTCATATAAACCACATCAACACCAGATCCTTGATGTTATACAAAAGCTTAATTTTCAAGAAACTGACAATACAATTTAGGTCACTGTTCAAATCTTTAGATTTCTTGGGAACCAAACAAGAAGAGAAACAACATCAAATCTTTTCTTACAAGAAAACAGAGAGGTCTCGAAGAAAGAAACAGTACTTTAGGAGCAGAAGATCCTTTATCTCCATCTAGGCCAAGATACTGAAGAGCCCTAGTCCCACTCTCAACAGTGGTCACTGTATATAGTAACCAAATCCAAATCAAGAAACCAAGCACAGAGGAGCAAGAGAAACCTAACTGAGAGACGGTTTTATTACCTTTACAAGCAGAGATCCTAAGCAATCTCTCGATAACCTTACGGTCCACAAAACTATCATCCACAGCGAGAACATGCAACTCCGGGGAAGAAGAAGAAGGAGAAGATGATAA
Organism: Raphanus sativus; assembly: GCF_000801105.2. NCBI lineage: Eukaryota > Viridiplantae > Streptophyta > Magnoliopsida > Brassicales > Brassicaceae > Raphanus > Raphanus sativus. The sequence goes on from NC_079517.1 coordinate 12,937,135, forward strand.
ATCTCCTACTGCCATTGTGTTCTCTTGAGAACTGAAATGAGAAAAGGGACGTTATGATATACAAGGACACAAAAATCAATGTGAGGGAGGACGAGGAGTTACATAAATAAGAGAGAGAGATGGTGATGTGATATAAACACACAGAGAAGAGAATCTCGAGGATCGGATCTTTGGGAAGGGGGAAGAAAATCTAAATCGATACGTGATGTGTTTTATGTCTTGTCAGAAAACCTAACATTGTTGTATCTTCACGGTCATAAATCTTTTGAGGGTCCCAATCTTTTTTGATTTTACAATCTTTTGTCTGCTCTCTTTTCTCTCTATCTAACAACGACAGCTCTCCTCTCCTCTATAGATTTATTTTAGTGGTAATCTCAGTGATGACTGTCTATTAATGAGTGATGTGTTTTATCATGTCTTGATGCTCTTTGTATAGGAGTTAATGGCCTTTATTCCCCATGCTCAAAAACTTGCATGTCATTTTCTATTTTCTTTAGACTACTGTCTCAGATTATTTTTATACCTTGTACAGAAAAATATTGAAGGTATATTCAAACAAATGTAACAATATAGCTTTAAATGTTAACAGTTCGATCTTTATATTTTTAGCATTTCTTTTGAAGTTGTAAGCATTAAATTTAGAAGTACATCTACAAAATTTTAAACCCCAGACCTTAGATTAGACGGATATTGATACACTATAGAGTTCATGGGATAAGACACAAGTGCTTTATTTATTATTATATCATGGGCCAAAATGTAGTGCATTTACAGACTTAGTTATAGGTGATGGAATCTGGTACAAATTGAAACAAAAGATTCATGTGAAAATACTTCTCAAATTACTTGCTTTTGTGATTCTCCAGTGAAGATTGAATCACAGGGACATGGTATGGATCCCTTAAGGTTGGTTTCGTTTCTTCAGTTACAAGATGATCTCGTCTTGAACACTGACGTTGAGTGTCTTGTTTGGAAGAACAATACTGCTGGTCACCACAACCTCGTCTTCAACTGCAACCGAGTCTCCTGAAACCATTTATGTTTCAGGTTAGTTTTTATGTCTATTAAGGAGAAGTAGCGACTCTTTTGAGGCAAAGTGAATTTTAAAACAGTTTACCGAGAATAGTAACTCCTAGTTTGGAGTTGTAGACTCCCTCAGCCTGTGATCAACAAAGTACACCTTCAGGTTCATGATTGTATATGAAACCAGAAAGAAACATTTTAAAAGAATGAGTCAGGGTCTTAAGAGAGAAACATGCCTGGACACGAGACCATCTCCCAATAGAAGATTTCCACCCAACAATTGAGTTACTCACCACTGCATTCTCCTGAGCAAAACAAGTCATGAAAAAAAAGTCAAATCACTAGAGAAAACTCTGCCCGTTCTCTGATATAAGAAGACGCACAAACCATGATCTCAACGTTGTCAAGGATGATACAGCTGATGAGCCTGACACCAGGCCCAACACGAGCATTGGCAGAGATCGATACGTTGGGACCAATCTGTCGATAGACGAAACAGAATGTCTTTGTTTGTGATATAAAGTAGATAACAAGAAGTTGCAACAACAAGGGACAAAAGGTACCTTTGCAGTTGGGTGTATTTTTGCAGAGGGATGTATGTAAACATCACCAATCACTATTGCACTCTTTGTTCCATCACCACTACTAGCCAGCACTTGCGGAGAAGTCAACCGGAACTGGGAAAGATAGAGCTCCGAGCACCTCAGTGACATTCTGCGCAAAAGCCAACCAATAAGTACATTTGATACTCTCCTTTGCAGCTTAAAAGAAATGAGACAAGGCAAAGGCATACCCAGGAGATTTGATTTGCTCCCAGAAATCCATAGTCTCATAAGTATATAGCTGTTTCTTCCCAGCTAGAGGTGAAAGTATGTCTTGATCCAGTCTTACAAAATCTGCTGGGATCCTATTTAAAAAAAGGGGTGAAAGTGAAGACATATCATCTTAAGAGGATGATTCAGTTCAAAAGGCTAATCAGTTATGTCTGAAGAGACAGGCAGACAAACCTTGTTGCCGGTTGAAGAGCTTCAAAGCTGGAAACACGTCTCAGAATTGCTAAGACAAGAGAAAAGGGAACAAGAATGAGAGGGACTTTGAAGATGTATACTAATAAGAGAAGAAAGCATGTTGTGAGATCTTTGTTGCTTGCTTTTTACCTGTGTCTTTCCTTTGAGAGGAAACATCTCTTATGGCAGTAAAAATGTCAGGTGTAAATACATAAACACCGCAGTTAATACGGTCGCTGACCTGAGTTTCCAAGATTAAAGAAAAACAATTAGAAGCAGATCTTGGAGATGATAAAGAGCTGAAGTCATCTCAGTGATATGTACATACAAAAGTTTCTGGTTTCTCGGTGTAATGAAGCAGTTCATTAGTAACTGGATCTGCAACCAGTTCTCCAAACTGGCTTGCTGACTCAGGAGAGACCTGAAAAATCAAAACACAGAAAGCAAACTTTGGTTAAGAAAATAAACACCAGAAACAAAAACAAGACTAATCTTATGCTCAATGGCAAACCTTGATCACAAGAAGAGTTCCAATTCCACCATATTTCCTATGAGCCTCTGTGTAGTAAAAGCATCAAAGAGTAAGAACAATCTTTAAAACCAAGAGATGAATCTGCGGCTTAAAAAAAAGGGTTCATACCGAGCATTTCTGGCAAGGGGAAACTGCAGCAAACATCACAGTTAAGCAGGAAGATATGAGACTGCAAGGAAGTAGACACAAGAACTCAGTCAGATGTGAAGAAGAAACACTAAGTTCATAAAACAATTGAGGATAGGAATAATAAGAAGATTCCTTGGAGACAAACCGGGTCATCTTCCATGATTAGATTTCTGAAATGATAGAGACCACCAGCTGAACCATGTGACTTGTCTTCTCGCAGATATCTAATATGCAGAAACCCCAAAACAAAACAGAGAATCAAAGATCAAACCCTACATAAAAGAGCCACACTGAGAGTTCAAAAGGAGGAGAGAGTTTTTATCAAAACCTGACAGGAACTTTGAGTTCATTGGAAATGGCAGAGACATAAAGTGCAAACTCCCTTTCCTCATAGAAACCAACAAGATAGATTTGAGCCAAGTTTGGAATCTGCAGACAATTAAAGGATTGGTACCATCATCATCATCCATTGATCTAAAGTTGAAACATGGGGGGTGGAGTGGAGGATTCACCCTTTTACAAGCTGAAATTGGATGATGCACCATTGGTTGTCCGGCAATAGGAAACAGAGGCTTTGGAATATTCAGGGACAATGGTCGAAATCGAGTACCTGTGTGGATCCCAAGATTCGAAAAGAATCAGAACATGTAACTTATTCAGACTAGAATTGTCTGCAGAGACCACAAATTTATAACAAAGAAACGAATTGGATTCTGTTTGAGAACAAAGGAGATTTCTCAGGCATTTGTTACAGAGTTTACCTTTGGTTGGACCACCGACCATGATCACAGCCACCACTTTCTCCTCCATTGAGCTCCCCATTTTTTTCTCAAAATTCAGACAAGAACGGATCCCCAAACGCACAGATCTCTAAGCAGATCCACAAAACCTCAGAGTTCTTTCTTAAACACACACTAATATCACAAAATGTTCTTTTACAAAGCAAGAAATGGGCACCGCAGGATCAGAATTCAGACAACAACAACAACAGGATCTAATGGTCGGAGAAATTGACAAAGAAAGGAGAGGTTTTGAGAAGATCTAATCGAAAGTGTCACTAGTAAGTGAGTAAGTAGTGGTTATCTCGTGATGGGATCTAAGGAGAGCTGTACTGTTATGGTGATGGTCCAAATCCAAGTGACACTCTAAAAGGATAAGCACCAGAAAATACCCCCACACACACCTCTCTCTCTCTTCTTTATCCTTTTTATCTTCTTTCCCCTTTCAGATTTGATTTAAAACGCAAATACTCCGACATTGAATTTAATGCCATGTGAGTTTCAAACTTTGTTGTGACTTGAAGGTTACATAAAAATGGTGCATGTTCTTGATATCTCTGCACCAGATCCCTAAAACGGTGCCTCAATGCCACAACAAACGAATCACCAAAGCTGACTTTATTCATATCGTCTTTGACTTTTTTTACTCAAAAGGTTCCACAAATAGACAGACTGATAAAAACAAAAGCACACAGACAGACAGCATTTGGTTTTCCGTTTTCATGACAACGTATACATCCATTACTTAGTAAGGGGGTTTGTACCATCCCCACGGGTCGTTTGATGTGTAGAGAGTCACTTGCTTCACATTCAAGTAGTTATCAAGTCCCCTGAACAAACAAGAAACCAACCAAAAAACCCAAGACTTGTTCAGTACCAAGCCATCAAGATTTAAAGTCCTTAACAATTAAGACTTGTGTCAGAATAAATATGTATGTACCATTCTCCTAATTCGCGTCCAAACCCACTGCGTTTGACTCCACCCCATGGAGCTTGAGTAAAGCATGGCTGTGAGCAGTTAATCCACACAATCCCAGCTTCAAAGTCCTAACAAAGTATTGATTTGTGTTACTAGGTGGTATTGTAAGAGACCAAAGAGGAATCTGAATGGTTTAAGAAACCTGGCTTATGCGGTCACATCTTTCAGCGTCATTAGATATCACTGCAGCTCCTAATCCGTAACTATCATTTATCAAAGATTTTCAGTCACAAAAGATCTTAATTAACAAAGAAGATTAGGATACAAGTTCAACAGATAGGATATGATCAGAAAAACGTTCTTACTGGGAATCATTTGCTAGCTCAATTGCCTCATCCTCACTGGAGAATGTTTTCACGCAAAGAACAGGCCCGAAAACTTCTTCTCTCCAAATTTGCATTGAAGTCGTTACATCAGTTATGATGGTTGGTTCAATGAAGAAGCCCTTTTTCAGATGCTGTGAGATGTATATGTTATGTAGAGGTCAGCATCATAGCCTGGAAGAAACTGTATCAAGGATATGAAAGAAAGGGAAAGATATAATAATACCTCAGGTCGGGAACCACCCTGTAAAATCGTTGCCCCTTCACTTTTAGCCGTTGAGATAAACTTCAATATTTTCTCGTACTGCAACATTCACATTTGTCAGCTCGTTCAGATCATATGATCATCAGAAGTTGAAGTACATCTAATAAATAAGAACATGAGTATCCTAATGAAACATGATATGGAATTTGAATGATGCTCTTGAAGCAGAACAGTTCAGATATTACAGGAGGCAACAAATTAATCTCATATTATAAGACACTCTCATCAATGATATCTTCCTTATGTTATCTGGTTCTAGAAGTGCATTTACGTTATGTAAGATCACAAAAATTTAGAAAGACAGAACAAACCAACACTGGGTTTTTACCTGTCCTTCGCTGACAACAGGACCAAGCCTGCATCCTTCTTCAAAGGGGTCAGAAACTTTAATGTTCTTGCTCCATTTTACAAGCTTTTCTATGAATTCAGATGCGATGTTTTCCTAGGATTGAAAATATAAAATAAAAATGTCATAAGACATATATACATAAATTACACAAGGATCTGCAATTGTATCTAGAAGTGACTTATTCCTGTTGGCAATAACCACCCAAAAGGTTTAATCTGAGATAATTATCATTGTCATGGATCTCTATCGAAACATCTTATTGTATAATTTGGACTATGGAGCTACGGCATGTAGTTCATGTTCACACAAAAACCAAGCAGAAGATAATGAAACACATTGTTGGCACTTACATGAACAAGAAGGCGGGAAGTTGCACTGCAGATCTGACCATTTGTCCAGAAGCAACCGAAGAGAGCCCATTCAGCAGCTATTCAGATCATTAACATACAAAGCTTTCATTTCAGAGCTTCACTGGATCCAAGTCAAGTCTACTCATCATAAAACCAATCTATATCAATACCGTTTAATTACTTTTTCGTGACACTCACCTTTATCAAGATCAACGTCATCAAACACAATGAGAGGGCTCTTCCCACCCAGCTCCATCGAAACAGGCTGCAAAAAGGCCACGAAAGTAGTGTCACTTACATTGTTTGATGAAGAGGAGAAAATAAAAAATATAGCAGCAAATTTCAAAAATTTGAATTACCTTCACCAACTGAGCAGCAGCTGTCATGACCTTGCTTCCCGTGGCAAAACTTCCAGTAAAAGCAATCTGCCAAGAAACAATGACTTTTGCATTTTAAGTTCTAGGAACTCAGAAGCGCACACATTAAACTAGAATGATGGTTTAATCAGTAGAGTCAAAATGAATTATGTCTGATGTATGCCTCAAAGACCAATACCTTGTCGACATTGGGATGTGAAGCCAAAGGAGCACCAGCTTCCGAACCATATCCAGTAAGAACGTTGAGGACACCAGGAGGAAGACCAACCTCACGACAAATATCAGCAAGCTCCAAACAAGTGCTGAAGTTGAAAAAGCCATAACACAGATGAGAGCTCAAAGAAGGACCAATGCAAGAAGCATAACAACGAAAAAAAATACACAGCTTACTTACACAGAAGCGAGCTCTGATGGCTTGAGAACCGCAGTACATCCAGCAGCAAGTGAAGGAGCCACCTTCCAAACAGCCATCAGAAGAGGGTAATTCCTACAACACCAAACCAAGTTTAAGAGCATAAGGGATCGTCACCCACCACCAGAAAGAAAAAAAAAGGAAAGTGATATAGTTACCAAGGTGTGATGAGTCCCACAACTCCAAGAGGTTGCTTGAGAACATAACTCTTAAAAGTCTCCATGGGAAGAGAAACAGGCGCTTTCTGCTTAGCATCTAAGCCTTCAGCAAGGTCAGCATAAAACTCAAAACACCCAGCAACATCCTCCTGCGGCAAATCAAACAAAACCAACATTAAAAAAAAAACTGTAAAGAAAGATCCCGACTTTAACCAAAATAAAAAGAGAGCAAAACAGTACCATATCCCAAAGAGTTTCATCCAAAGGTTTACCAGAGTCAAGCGACTCAAGCGTTGCCAGATGCGACTTCCTTTCAGTCACCTAAACCAAACAAATAAACAGAGGCTTGATGACTTGAAGACAACTCAATAGTGATGAAAAAAGCATAATAAATACCTTAGCAGCAATAGCGCGTAGATACTTGGCACGAAGAGCTCCTGATGCTTTGGACCAGTCTTTACCTTTGTTCCTTGAGAAAGCTCTTCGAGCAGCGTTGACTGCAACTTCCACATCCTCCTTTGTTGCCCCCGGGATATCACCTAACCTCACCAACACAATTACACTATGAAGTCGAGATTGACGGATCTGTCGATAAGCGTAACGGATCTAGGGGTTTTTGTGTAACTTACCAATGACATCTTGGGTAGCTGGATTGACGATGGGGATGCGATTCTTCAAGATTGGCTCTCTCCATTCGCCGTCGATGAATAGCTGTCTAGTAGGCATTGGAATCGCCATTTGATGTTTGTTTATCTTCTCTCTTTCTCGTTCGTTCACTGAAGATTGGTAGACTCGAAGTTGGTGATGCTCTCTCTTCTCTTCTCTTACTTGCACGCACTTCTATATGTTTATTTTGTCTCCTCTCTCCTTTACTGACACATGTGGTTCATTTCACTCCAACCTTAATTAGATTTGACAAAGACGTGACAGAGCCATCAACCAACAATTTTAAAGTTAATGTCCAAAGTACGCAAAATCAAATCTTTGTAACTCTATTAATAACATAGTTTTTTTTTTCTTTCTAATTAGTAACATGTTTTTTTAACAAGATTTTGTTATATATCTAAACCATCTAATAATTCTGAGTTTTGATTTTCGCATTGCACCATTAACTTGTCTTTAAATTGCTGCTCCTTCTTCTGTCACTGTCGAAATTTTCTATTTTCTTCTAATGATAGACTATTAACTTTCATAAAGTTATTACTACCTCATTTCAGTTTGTGACCAAGTCTCCATTTGGAATTTTGTCTGTTGCTCATTCTTTAGCTCTAGTCTTAGTACTTTTGTTTTAAACTATTTTGACAGAGAATATTTTTGTTAATAAAATTTTAATTGTTGTGATCCGAGAATATATGATCGACATATATCTTTGTTATTATCTCATTATATTGGTGTTTATCTCCTTATTAAAATAACTATGAGAACATGTATATATTTGATGTTTCACGTCAAGGAATAACACAAGTTTTTCCCTTAGTTACAACACACGTTATCAGCACGATTAGTTTTTCAAAGAAACCTGACCTGATCATTTGATGCATTATCATTCATCCGCCTGTTCTTTTTTATCCGAACCGAGTACTTCTATGATCGCTTGCCCTGTTCTGTATCAACTTGCCCGCTTGTTTTTTTTTTAATCACTCGTTCGCATGCTTTGTTTTATCTCGTTCGCATGCTCTGTTTTATATATATATACCTTGCCCTGCTCTGTTTGCCATGCTCATATATATATATATATATACATATTGCTCTGTTAATTTTTTTTTCAACTCGGCTAATTAATGATCATGCATAGTTCGTATATTGTTTGCATTGCTCTGTTATCGCATGCATCATATATTGCTCTATTTTTTTAGTTTTGACCATGCATAGCTCGTTTGATCATGCATATTGTTATCATGCATAACTCGTTTTTTTGTAAAATTTTATATATGTTATCGTATGATTATTATATCTAATGGGGGAAATAAATTTTTCAGATGTCTAAATTGGCAAATCTTGACTTCTCTGCTTTGAAAAGCAATGGTGAAAATTACCTTGATTGGACACTTGATGCAAGGATCATGCTACGATCAAAAGGACTTGGTGATACGATCATTAGTGACAATAAGTCCAGTGATAAAGATCGATACAGTGCTATTTATATAATACGCCATCATCTCCAAGAGAGTTTGAAAACTCAGTACAGAACCATGGAAAATCCATTGGACCTTTGGAACGCTTTACAGCGACGTTATGACCACCAGAAAACGGTGATGCTTCCAAGGGCTCAATATGACTGGAAACACTTGAGGTTCCAGGACTATAAAACAGTAGACGAGTACAACTCTGTCCTGTTTAAAATTGTTTCCATGATGGAATTATGTGGTGAAAAAGTTACTGAGCTCGAGATGCTTAATAAGACTTTCTCTACGATGCATTCCAGTAAAATGGTATTGCAACAACAATACAGAGAAAGAAAGTTCACCACATACACTGAGTTGATCGAATGTCTCTTGTTGGCTGAAGCCAATAATGAACTGTTAATAAAAAACAGTGAGATGAGGCCTCCGGGAACGGCTCCATTACCCGACATCTCTAAACTTGCTATAGAGCAAAAGAAAGAGAGTAACCTTGTCCACCACAATAACCAACCCGGCTCATTCCGTGGTAGAGGAAGGGGACGAGGTGACATGTTTAACGCACACAGGCGAGGACGTGGTCGCGGGAACACACCAGGCTTCAGCCGTGGTCATGGTCGTGGCCGTAGTGTGTCGTTTAAACCTCAGATCAAAACTGATATGTGCCATCGTTGTGGTATGGGAAACCATTGGGCAAAGAACTACCGTACTCCTAAGCACCTATGTGAACTTTATATCAAAAGTCTAACAGAGAAACCGGAAGCTCATATGGTTCGAGACTCAGGATATGAAGGAGATGATGACGAAGAGGACACAGAATATGTCCAGAACAAAAAGGAAGGATCAAACCAAGATACCGAGATAGAGTTTCAGACTTCAGACATTCTGAAATAAGGAATTAAAATTCCGTAGTTTTTTTTATTTTCCCCCGTTTTGGTGTTTTCTTATTTTTCTATGTTTGGTTTTTGGTGTTAAACATTATATCATGCATTAATAAATTTTTTTTATTTATTATATATATTCATACGCCTAAAAAAACATACATACATAAAATATATATATATATATATATATATATATATATATATATATATATATTATCGATTATATACCAGACAATTATTCTTCAAAATTATAAATATATAAAAGTATATACGAAAAAAATATATATATACACCATACATAAAAATTATTATTAATTATATGTATTGTCTTTTGAAGAATGAAAAGTGGAATGGACTCTTTTGTGGTAGACAGTGGTACCAGCCATACCATCCTGAGAGACAAACGATACTTCATAAATCTGATTAATAAAACAGCCGACATCACAACCATAGCTGGCACAGCTAATCTAATCGAAGGCTGCGGCCAAGCATGCATTTTATTGCCTAATGGTACACATCTAGAGATAGATGATGCATTGTACTCACCTAGCTCTAATAGGAGCTTGTTAAGTTTCAAAAACATAAGACTTAATGGTTTTCATATTGAAACCAAGGGTGAAGGAAATAAAGAATTTCTTCAGATTTATAATATCACCCAAGGCAATAAAAGAGCCCTTGAGACTATACCAGCATGTGGGACTGGACTTTACTATGTTAAGACTAGTCTGGTTGAGGCTAATGCCGTGATGAACAAGAACTCAAAGAAGAGTTCACTCTTTGGCATGACAGGCTGGGTCACCCCGGATCAGTGATGATGAGGAAAATCATAACAAATTCAAATGGCCACAATTGGAAAAATAAAAGAGTTATCCCAAAATACCTCACATGTGAAGCATGTTCACAAGAAAATTAATCACTAGGCCATCACCAGCCAAAGTGAATAAGGAAATGATAAATTTTCTGGAAAGAATACAAGTTGATATTTGTGGACCGATACACCCACCCTGTGGGACTTTCAGATATTTTATGGTCTTAATTGATGCATCTACAAGATGGTCACACGTTTGTCTCTTATCAATTCGTAATCTAGCACTTGCGAGGTTGCTGGCTCAGATTATAAGACTTAGAGCACACTTTCCAGATTTTCCTTTAAAGACTATACGTCTTGACAATGCTAGTGAATTCACTTCCCAAGCTTTTAATGACTACTGTATGTCCATGGGGGTAAGTGCGGAACATTCTGTAGCACATGTCCATACTCAGAACGGTCTGGCTGAATCTTTTATTAAAAGAATTCAATGGATTGCCCGACCACTCTTAATGAATACCAAACTCCCAATATCAGCTTGGGGACATGCTGTGCTACATGCAGCCGAGTTAATTAGACTCATGCCATCAAGTGAGCATAAATACTCGCCATCCCAACTAATTACGGGTCATGAGCCAGATATTTCCCATCTAAGAGTTTTTGGATGTGCAGTCCAAGTGCCTATAGCACCACCACAGAGAACAAAGATGGGACCTCAAAGGAGGATGGGAGTATATGTTGGATACGATTCCCCCACTATTATTAAATACGTAGAGCCAACAACTGGTGATTTGTTTAAGGCCAGGTTTGCGGATAGTCATTTTGATGAATCTAAGTATCCAGCATTAGGGGGATATTTTGGTAAGCTGGAAAAGATATAAAATAGAATCAAACATCCTTAACATGGCAGGATCCTCGGACTAGAGATTGTGATCTAGAAGTCCAGAAAATAATACATTTGCAAGAGCTAGCTAATAAATTGCCAGATTCCTTTGCTGACCCAAATAGAGTAACCAAGTCATATATACTAACTGCCAATGCACCAATAAGACTTGATGTCCATGAGGGACATAATCGAGCTGCTACTACGTCTAAACCACAGTTAAAATGTGGTAGACCATCAGGTTCCAAAGACAAAGAAGTTCGGAAAAGAAAAGGTGCAAAGAAATCCGAATCCTTTGAAACCCTAGACATGGAAAAGGGAACTCATGTACCATCAAAAGAAACTTGGGACGCCAAGGATCAAGGTACTGAGGTTCCTGACAATAATGAGATCTCAATAAATTATGTCATGTCTGGAAGGAAATGGAACAGAAAACATGTCGACATGGATGATATATTTGCATACAATGTAGCACTTGAATTGATGGATAATGAGGATCTAGAACCCACATCTATATATGAATACATGCAACGACCAGATTGGTTAAAATGGAAAGAAGCCATTAATGTGGAGTTAGAATCATTGAAAAAGAGAGGTGTATTTGGACTGATCATCCGGACGCCCCATGATATAAAACCAGTGGGATACAAATGGGTTTTTGTGAGAAAAAGAAATGAGAAAGGTGAAGTTGTGAGATACAAAGCACGACTTGTTGCACAAGGATTCTCACAAAGACCAGGAATAGATTATGAGGAAACTTATTCCCCTGTGGTGGATGCTACGACCTTGAGATTTTTAATAAGTCTGGCTATAAGAGAAGGTCTAGATATGCGGTTAATGGATGTTGTAACTGCCTACTTGTATGGTCCACTGTATAATGAGATATACATGAAAATTTCAGATGGTATTGAAATGAAAAACGAAGAGAGTTCTCGAGAACAACATTGTATCAAATTGAACAAGTCTCTTTATGGATTAAAGCAATCATGTCGAATGTGGTATAATAGACTATCTGAGTATCTCCTGAAAGAAGGATACAAAAATGACCAGGTCTGCCCATGTATTTTCATAAAGAAGTTCAATAAGGGTTTTGTAATCATTGCAGTATATGTAGATGATTTAAATATCCTAGGAACATCTGGAGAAATTTCCCAAACTGTTGAATATCTCAAGAAAGAATTCGAGATGAAAGATCTCGGGAAAACAAAGTTTTGTTTGGGTTTACAATTTGAGTATGTAAAAGATGGAATCCTTGTGCATCAAGAAACATATACAGAAAAGATACTCAAGAAATTTAATATGGACAAATCTCACCCATTAAACAGTCCTATGGTTGTGAGAAGCCTTGGTCCGGACACGGATCCATTTGGTCCAAAGAGGGACAATGAAGAGATCCTTGGTCCAGAGGTGCCATATCTCAGTGCCATAGGAGTTCTGATGTATTTAGCTGGCCATACACGACCAAACATTAGTTTTGCTGTGAACTTACTATCTAGGTTCAGCTCATGTCCGACCCAAAGGCACTGGAATGGGATAAAACATGTACTTCGTTATCTACAAGGAACGAAGGATTTGGGTCTTATGTTTACTAACCAATCTAAAGAAGGTTTAGTTGGTTTTGCTGATGCAGGTTACCTATCTGATCCACATTTTGGTAGATCTCAGACTGGATATGTTTTTACATATGGAGGGACAGCAATATCATGGCGATCCATGAAGCAGACCATGGCGGCTACATCCTCAAATCATGCAGAAATATTGGCGATGCATGAGGCTAGTCGAGAGAGTGTATGGTTGATATCCATGACACAACACATCAGTACCACTTGTGGTATAACCAAAGGAAAGGATCCACCTACCATCCTATACGAAGATAACACAGCCTGCATTGCTCAGCTTAAAGATGGATACATCAAAGGAGATTGTACGAAACACATTCTTCCAAAGTTCTTCTTTACCCACGAGCTCCAGAAGGCAAGAGAGGTCCAAGTGTTACAAGTCAGTTCAAGTGAGAATTCAGCCGATCTCTTCACCAAGTCCTTAGCTACATCAGTGTTCAAGAAGCTCGTGCACCAGATAGGCATGCGTCGACTGAAGGATCTTCGGTGATGCATTCATCAGGGGGAGTTCATGTGTTGTACTCTTTTTCCTTATCCACGGTTTTGTCCCACTGGGTTTTCCTGGAAAAGTTTTAATGAGGCAACATCAAAAGCATGAATGAACCCTGAACCGGAAGTGTCGATCAAGGGAGAATGTTGTGATCCGAGAATATATGATCGACATATATCTTTGTTATTATCTCATTATATTGGTGTTTATCTCCTTATTAAGATAACTATGAGAACATGTATATATTTGACGCTTCACGTCAAGGAATAACACAAGCTTTTCCCTTAGTTACAACACATTAATCCGTTTGTTAATTTATAACAGAAATGACAAATCTATTTGTACTTAATTTCTGATGTTAAAAATATATTAAAATATCTTAAAACGTAATTTAATATTGAACTTAATTTTTATCTAATACTAGAATACTTACAGAGAAAATTTTACTTTTCTATTTTCTTTGGTACCACTATTTATAGTTATATTTTAGATATGAGTATTATAATTTAAAAATATTCTGATAAAATTGTTCTACTAAATTTTATTTCATCTACTATATTAAAATAGAGTCATTTTTGATCGATAGGTATTTGGACTACTAGAAAAATTATAACGGTTCGATTAAAATTAATAAAGAAGAATATCCAATCAAAAAAAGCTAATATATAACTGTTTAGATTCTTATTCATTATCCTAGATTTTCTCAATTCAAATAAGATAATATTTTTATATATCAAAACAAACAGATTTTAAACATATATTTTAAAAATTCAAATATCTATTTATATAGAACTGTGAATTTATATTCAACATAATTAAAATATAAACTCGACATATTTACACATAAAATGGCTTGCCAATTTATAAATTTAGATAATTGATTTTTATTTATTTTGTAAAAAATTTTGTAAAAAAATGACTGATGTTGAATTAAAATAATTTATTTTATGATTTTGAAAAAGAAAACATAACCCGCATTTCAATGCGTGTACTATTCTAGTTTCATTTATACTAGTGTCTACAATTTTGAAATTTTTGAGCCGTTAACTTATTACCATATGTATACCAAATGATTTTTTATCATGTATATAGTAAAGGAAGTTTTTGAACCGTACATATGTTAATTTCCTTTAATCTTCTATTTTAATATTATATATAATATAATTATAAAATTTATAAAAATAGCATAGAATTATATTTTATTTTTATATTCAAATTTTATTTAAAATTAATTTATTATTTAAAATTACTTTATAATAACATAATAATATTATTTATGAAATTAATAATGCATTAACTAAAAAATATTTGAAATATGTAGTAGAATTTTGTTAGATTTTTTTTCTCAACAGCTAACTCAGTTACTAGTCTAGATAGTGTAAGCTGATCAGTGAGTGTGCATCTAATGTTTAGCTGGTTTATTGAGTTCAGCTGATAGCTCAGCTACTCCAGCTCGTCCAGCATCGTCACCACCAGTGGCGGAGCCACATTGTACTGAGGGTGGTCAATTGACCCATATGAAATATATAAAATTAGATTATTAGGCTTGAAAACATTGTGTTTGCTGTGGTAAACTGGTCAGAATTTCTCTTTTTTGACATCCATGTCTCAAGTTCAAAACTCAGATATGACCCTTTTAGTTATAACAAATTAATTATGACCCTTATGAAATGGATGTCTAGCTCTGCTACTGGTCACCACGGTATATTCTTTTCGTATAAGTCTTTTGGTATGTTTCCCGACCTAGACTATACATCTAATGCATGTCCGATTATTCTTTCTTCATACCTTATTCACAATCATTTCTTATAATCTGAATCAAGGCAGTCATTTTTTCTATGCAAAGTCTAGTCCTTATATCAAGTTCCAGACCATCTAACCTTTCTGTTCGACTTTGGAAAACTTGACTTTACATCTATTGATCAGCTTGCTTGTTCTCTTGTCCCAAATCTGTTCCAACGGTCCTTTCCATGATTAGGAATGTTAATTACAACTCAAGTCCTGCTCCTTCCAAGAGCTTCACAAGGTCAACCGGTAGAATAATCACTACCGGGTTACTCATTTG
This sequence comes from Raphanus sativus, assembly GCF_000801105.2. Classification (NCBI taxonomy): domain Eukaryota; kingdom Viridiplantae; phylum Streptophyta; class Magnoliopsida; order Brassicales; family Brassicaceae; genus Raphanus; species Raphanus sativus. The sequence continues at coordinate 12,952,687 of NC_079517.1, forward strand.
TTTTTTAAATGAAGCCAGCATCAACGATTATAGCATCATGTTTAATAGCCTTGTTCTTTGAATAGACGCTGAAACTAGCGTCAGCAACGATATCTAAAGTGTAGTTGAATATATATTAGCTGGAATTGGTCGCAGCGATCACTTAAAAGTTCTGGTATGACTTACTTTGGATCACCAGATTTAACAGCGGCTATCATTTTCTTTAGACGATCATTTTCTCTCTTTCATTAGTGTTTTGTTTTGCCTTGTTTTGTAACGCAGCGTCTTCTTCGTGAACAGGGCTATTCTTATCACTTCATTTTTACTCTCGATGTAGCTCTTTGCCATTCTTCTCCTAATTTCCCATTTGATTTTAATACGAAAAGGTTAAGGTTAAAGAAAACAACGTGTCTAAAAACAAATAGAGAAAATAGTAGTCATCAGATAATGCAAAAAGACAAAGTGGGATAAAATCACGTGGAAAACAAGGAACAGAATAGACCAACAACAGTCTCAGAGTTCCCGCGTGATCCACTTATAATCCGCCATGTACTCCTTCTTCACGCGCCAGTCAGCGTTGATCTCTTACCTCCACTTCCCACTTCACTCCTCAAGTCCATCGTCTATAAAACCCCACACAGCCGCAAATTCGAATCAAATCAGACTAACAAAAATAAACTAGAGATCTCGAAACGGAACAGAGTCGAATCGAAATCAAAACCAAATCTAACCGAACCGAACCGAACCGGGTGTGTGCTTGTCTTTTCTTCTTTGTTATTTCCAATGGCGAAGAAGGCGATGAAGGAGGAGGAAGAGAATCGAAACTCGTCGACGCAGTCAAAGTACAGAGGCGTGAGGAAGAGGAAATGGGGAAAATGGGTGTCGGAGATCAGACTTCCACACAGCAGAGAACGCATCTGGTTAGGCTCCTACGACACTCCCGAGAAGGCGGCGCGTGCCTTCGACGCCGCTCAGTTTTGTCTCCGCGGCTGCGATTCAGATTTCAATTTCCCCGATAATCCACCGTCGATCTCCGGAGGAAGGTCGTTGACGGCTCCGGAGATCCGAGAAGCTGCTGTTCGGTTCGCCAACGCTCAGGACGATACTATTAGTGTCCGGGGAGAAGAATCGGGTTTGTCGGAAATCCGACCGGAGTCTCCTTCAACTTCCGTCGTGTCTGAAGTAGCTACGTCGTCGGCGACAACGCTGGATTGCGATATGTCGTTCTTCCTAGATATGATTCCTACTGATTTCGAGATGTTTCCAGGGTTTGATGACTTCTCCGACGGCTTCTCTGGTGATCGGTTTACTGAGATTTCACCCATTGAAGACTACGGAGGAGAAGAGATTTTTGATGGGTCTTTGTTTCTTTGGGACTTTTAAATATCCAAAGACAGAAAAAAATCGTAAAGAGCGAGTTGTGGTTTCTTCGGGGATATGGTGGAGTAATCTGGAGATTTTTTTTTTTGTAAGACGGAGCTCCGACAACCCGGAAACTTGATTCGTTTCGGATTCTGTAATATGATGACGTGGATGATCATTCTTCATATCATTCCTATTTTTTCATTTTTTTGTCATTAATTAAAATCTTTGGATAAATAACAAATCATTGTTCATTCTGTCAATTTCTTGATTTTTTTTAATTTTCTGAAGAATATCATTTGGATATTATGATATCCCCTACATATTAATACATAAACATTTAAAAATTTGTAATTTTAAGTTTGTATTAATTAAAAAAGAGTTTTGCTTAAGAATCACTTAATTAAAATGTCAATTTGGCTTACAAGATACCATAAGAATCAATTGAAAAATTAGTAATTATAAAATCAAATTGCTAGGAAAATTTATAGCATAGAAACACACCTATTCAAAATTGTTTTGTTAATCTTTTGTTAATCAAGAAAAAAGAGAAGAAGAATATTGTTCGGTTCTCATGTCTTCATGCCCTACATAAATTTATATAAAAAGCAATACAGAAATTAAGTTATTTTGTAATTACCAAACAAACTTATATATTAAATATTTTTACTTGAAACAAAATTCTATAGAAATTAAATTATGAAATTTATATTGAAAATTAAGAAAAAGTTTTGGCACCTGACTAATTGTTATTCGTAGTCTAGAAAAATGTTAAGAATGACCTTTGAAAGTAGTTAATAATATGCTAGGTGTTTTCCTACAATGTGTAATAAGGAATTTTAAAAATTTAAATTATATTTTAAATGTATTTTTTTAATATTATAGTTTTATTAAAAATAAAATTAAGATAAAAATAATTTTGCTTATTTAAAATTATATTTAAGAATATATGTATATATTTAAATTAATAATCTTAAATAAATTTTTCTATCTATTAATTTTAGTTAAATATATTAAATCAATCAGTATAAAATAAATGAAAATTTGTTATAAAATTGTATAACTATCAAAAATTAAAAATAAAAATGTTTATAAAAAATTTAGATATATAAGAAACTAATGATAATGATTTTATGATTAAAATTATATTTCAAAAAAACTGTAGAAATTTTTGAAACTGTTAGTAATAATTGTATAATTATTAAGAAAAAAATATATATTTTGGCATTTGTAATGTCATATTTGCATATATTTAATAAAAATGGTAGATATTTTTGAAAAGTTTAATAATAAAATTTTCATTATTAGAAAAAACTAATAATATTTAAAATTTGTAGTGTGATATTTGAATATATTTAATTCAATGATGATGTATGAGCTATTACTATATACTAAAAAAATTTACTAAAAATAAATATCAATAGTAAATGTAATGTATGAGTTATCGCTATATTCGGAAAGTTTACAAAAATATAAATCCATATTTTTTGTGAAAGTGATTGTAGACAGCACATTTGACAAAATCACTTCTCAAATCATGTACAAGGATATCACGTTAACCTAACTTTCATCATATACAAAGTATCGGTTGCAAACAGATAATACTATCATCTTTCTATATTCGGGCTTTAAGTATAATAATATTTGGCTGCAAAATTTTATGTTGTCTTAATGTGGTCCACAACCAAATTATACTTCAATTTATAAGCTTAATCCAATTTGTAATTATCCTTTTAATATTTTAATTTTTCATCTTATGTTGTCAAAAAGAAAGTAAAAATGTAATATTCTTAAAATTAATGTAACTTCAAAATCAAAAATATATAAATTTTATTTACTGATAAGTTACTAAAAGAAAATATCCAAATATATCAGTCCAACATATAGTTGATTATATAAACAAACAAAAATTGTGTACATATAAAAACAATTTAGTCATATATAAATATTAAATTTTTCAATACAATATTTTTAATTATAAAAAGAACTACTTACTTCGGATTATCTATAATTGAGGTCGCTTAAATGTTCTTTTAATTTCAATTCAACTGAAGGAGGATTAATCGTAAAATGCTGGTATTATTATTGTTAGAAGAAAGTAAAAATTCTAAAATTTTGAACCAAATTTTTCATGATCACAATTTTAGAATCAAGCTCTTTTTGTAAGTTTAAATTAATTTTTTTTATACCTGTCTGTTCAAATAAATAAGAAACGTTTCACCAAGTTAATGTTTCTATCAAATTTTTAAGCTTGGTACAAAATTTTGAAGAAGTTCTATATGGTAAGTTTAATTTAAGATAATAATATATTTTGTCACCAAGTTTATAATTTCGACAATTGAAAACAATTTGTCTAATATGTTTGTGGTAATTACTGAAAATTTACATAAATATTGGTTCAATGTATGACGCTAAAATATAGTTTTTACATTACTAGTTCTAATTATTTTAATTTTTTAAAAAATCCTAAAACCTATCTATGCCTAATATATATACGGTTGAGTTTTCCTTTAGAAGTACTAGTGATATCACATTTTAATTGTTTGATTTGGGTTTCTATACTTTTTCAATGTGTACCAAATATTTATAGTTTGTTAATTATTCTATATTGAAAAAACATAAATACTATATATATTTTGATTACAAGAATACATGTATCCAGAAATCATTTTACAATATGAAAACATAAATCTTTTAATAAATATTTCACCATGCGCAATGCCACCATGCACATTGCACATAGGCACAAGGCGAGTACTTGCATTTTTACATATACTTGATACTTGCCTTGCCTAAAACGAGTAATAAATTTTTCGACTTGTACTTGCCTTGTCAGAAACGAGTATTTGTTATTTCGTGTACTTGTCCAAAAATATATTACTTGCAAGTTACTTGTTTTGTTCAATTACTTAGTACTTACAAATACTTATGAATTATGTGGATATATTTTCAAGTTAATAAGAATTACTTGATAGATAATATTCTATGAGAAAAGGTTATGAAATTTCGTTTTGTTTATTCGAGTTGATAAAAACACGAGACTTATTTCAAATAAAATATTTACACCTAATATAAAAATAAAAAGGAATATAATACATATATTTAGATATGAAATTACTGCCTACTTTTTACAACATAGAAATATCAGTTTAAGAATTTGGTTTTCATAGTTTGGTTATCATTTTTTCAGTCGTAAAACAAGTAATGAATAGTATTAAGGCAAGTCGTTAATTTTTTTTGTGATACTTGTTACTTACCTTATTCTTGCAAATAACAAAACTCAATGACTTGATATTTGACTTAGCAACGACGAATACTTGAAAAAACGAGGTGAGTACGGATCGAGTGACGAATAACGAGGATAAGCCAATTAACGAGTATTGATGCCCAGTCCGGCATATGTCTTATCTTATATCGAACCGATATTCTGAGCAGATCTTATTATTAGGCCCAGAGTATTAAGTTGGGCCGAAATCTTCAATCTTTTCGTGCGGTCCAATTTTAAAGTGATTCTCTTCTCGTGTTTTGCAGGTCCCAAGCATAAACTAATGAAATAATACTTTCTTCCCAGCACTATTATTTAGATTAGTGAAAAAACAATTTCAACATCAATAATTAAAGAAAAAAACAAGGACAAGAATTAATTAACTAAAGAAGAGAAACGGTCGATAAAACAAATGTAAGTCGAGATAATAACCAGAAAAAATGATTTATGGGAACAACAAAAGAAAGTTGGGGATAAGATTCCACAATCATTTTCATATTGCCACCTAATTTCGGATTATATTAAAAACAATCACTTTCACAAAGAAAGTAAAACCACTATCTGATTCCATATAAAAAACCACTATCTAAAATATTAATCTAGGTGCTGATAAATACTCATTTCAAGTACAGATGAATTGGTCTTATAGAGATATAATGCAGTGGTTTGAACAATAACACTTTACATTAATATATATATATATATATATATATATATATATATATATACATATCAGGTACATTAAACACATAATTTTTTTTTCCCTTAGAAAAAGTCTTGGATTCCAAAGAATAAAAATAAATATCAGAAATGGACATATGAATCTTGATGAAAAAGTGGGTCCTAGTGTCTTACTCACCAATGAAATAATAATAAAAAGAATCATTTCCTAGAATTAAATAAAACTCTGACAGACAAAAAAATAATGAGCCTGCTCATTTCAATAAAATTCTGAGCCTGCTCATTTCAATAATGGTGTACAAATAATATAATGTCGATCAAAGTAACCAAACAAGATATTTTTTTTTTTTTTGTCACGAAACCAAACAAGATAAATGAATACAAAAACAATAATAAAAATAATGATTATAAATAAACGGTGGGCCGTTCTGTTTACTTCAATCATTGATCATCGCACATAAAATTCCAAACTTCAAAGGAAACCAGTGAGCTCAAGAAAAGTCTCTCTACCTTTCTCCATATTTCTCCTCTTCATTCAGATTCTTTCCTATAAGCTTGCCTTTCTTGATTCTTGATTCTTGATTATGACACTAAGCAAGAGATCTCATCTAATGATCCGAAAGTTGTCGGAGATGTTGGTTCCGGGAAGAAGATCTGCTACCAAACGGGAAGATTCCTCGGCGAGTCCGAGGAGTCCGTTAGATATGAAATTCCCCTCCCGGTTAACTCGAAACGGTACAGCTCCGGTGGTATCGGTTTAGGTATCGTCGCTGCGTTGGAGGAAAGTAACCGGTACGATCCGGTTTGCTACTCCGGGAGATTCCGGTGCCCCGAGATCGATCTGTCGGATGAGGAATACACTTACGTGACGAGCCCTGGTGGGCCGACCAAAGTGTATTACAGTGACGATGGGTTTGAACTGTTTGAAAATGGGTCGGAGTATGATGATCGGAGAAAGCATAAACCGTTGGTTAACCCCGTTGAACCACCGGTTATTAAGAGAGAGGCTTTTAGGGAATCGACAGAGTTTCTGAGCGCGTGTTGCTTGTGTAAGAAGAGACTTCAAGGCAAAGACATATACATGTACAAGTACGTGTCTCTCTTCGCATTATTATAATATTTTTTGCAATATGTGGTTTTTCTTGAAATTAATTTTCTTTTTTTGGGTTGTGTGCAGAGGAGAGATGGGATTCTGCAGTGCAGAGTGCAGATCAGTGCAGATAATGCAGGACGAACGAAATGAGAAATGTAAATCGCAAGTCTCCAGAAACGTCGACATTTCAAGCTCTCCTTGTGCCGGCGAGCAGACTAACTCCGCCGGGATATTCATATTTTAGGATGAGCAAAATCTTTCGAAGAGAAGTACATTAACATAAAAAAAGTGGTCATTATTCAATAGTACCTTCAAAATTTTAATAAGAAAAGAAAAAAGATCGAAAATTTTGGTTAGGTTGTAAGCAACTTGTATAGAAGCTTTGCTTTTGGTTTTGATTAAGGTTTATATGTATTAAAATAAATCAATAGAATTGTTTGTTGGTTCTTGGATTAAGTATATGTATAGATTACCGAATCTTCACAAATTACTTGTATGCATAATACTTTAATCAAGTAAAAATGTATGATTGCACAAGACTCAGTGTCTATAACTTTGTGACTAGAGGACCTGAAAAATTATACAATGAATACTTATTATTATTTACTTGGTTTATTTATAAAAAAAAGAATACTTGGTCAAAAATACAAATTCCCACGGTTTATTTATAAAAAAAATATTTACCAGTCAAGATGTTTATATATTAAATTTATAAATTTATAACTAGTAATAACTTATTGCAATCTTTTATATGAAAATTTCGTAATATTCTAAAAAATCAAAATATCTTCGAAAAAAATAAATATTGCGTCCTGTCTGTCAGATTCAAGTTGATGGCAAAAGTAAACTAACCTTTTAATAAAAAAAGGACATGAAGAAACAACATAATAACTTTTTCATCATTCTGATTCATAGTGCAATTAATCCATCTGGCCCTTTGGATGTGCAACTTGTTGAATCTGGGTCCCGTAGTTTTTTTTTTTAACTCAACATAAACTTTCATTCAACTTCTAGCCAAAAGATTCTTACACAAATGGTTTTTCAACCTCTACAAAAGATTTAATCCAAGAAGGCATAATAAAAAACAACACAGGGGCATTATTCTCGAAAGAGAGGATCTCTTTTACTATTCCATCCACGACAGTATTACTCTTTTTTCCTCTGAAAGCTACCTGAACTTCACCCAACTTAGCTAATTGATGATGCATATCTTGAACAAAGGAATGAATGCTAGGATGACTATCTCTTTCCTGCAAGGCTTGAACTAATTCTTTGCAGTCAGTTTCGAATATGATTTTGGTGTAGTTTAGCCTTACCATTGTTGAGATAGCCCATCGTAGTGATTCAGCTTCCACCTCTATTGGGGATCGACCTCTAGGTAGCTTCTTTCCTCCCATCCATACAACGTCCCCGAGATGATTTCTCAAGACCCATCCAACACCACTGTGCTCCTTCGTTTTGTCCCAGGCTCCATCGCTGTTACACTTCAGCCATTCGTGTGGTAGTGGTGTCCATCTTTCCTCTCCTCTCATCTCCGGAACTGTGTTCACTGCCTTTTCTTCCAAATCATCCCGACTATTCCATTCATCAAGATCTTCTTGCGCCTTTAAAATGACACTGGATGGCTCATAATCCTCTCCTCTATAATAGAAAGCATTTCGGCTCTTCCACAGTCTCCACATGATCCATGGTCCTAGCTTTAGGTAAGGATTACCGTCTGAAGCGTTAAGAGCCCACTGCAGCACTCGATAAATGTTTGTGTAGACTGAGTCAGACCATTCAGTTCATGGTGGAGCTGGTATAGGGGAGATTGCCCAGATGAGTCGCGCATAAGGGCACTTAAACAGGACATGATTTGCCGTCTCTTTGCTGGCACCACAGCGGGGGCAGGAGCCATCCTTTGCTAGATGTCTGTATCTGAGATTCTCACCAACAGATAGACAGTCACTCAGTGCTCTCCATATAAAGTGATGGATTTTTGGATATGTATTTGTTTTCCACAAAGATTGGAAGATGGTGTCTAGGCTCGGTTGAAGGACTTCAGGGGTAGTCTCTTCCTTTAATAAATTTGCAGCAACCCAGTACCCTGATTTCACACTGTACTTTCCAAATGATGTGAAATCCCAGCTGTATGAGTCCCTACAAATCAACCCTGCTGGCCTGATAGCTTCAATCTTCCTAACATCTTCCTCTTGAAACAGTGTTTTCAACAAATTATCATTCCATTCTCTTCCATCCGGCGTGAGGAGATCCTTGACTGTTGTACAGTTAGATAGTAGTACCTGATTGCTACCATGTAAGCAGCGAGAAGCAGTGAGTGGCCTAGCCGGTTTCTCATTAATCCAAGGGTCCTCCCAAAGGCTTGTGTTTTCCCCATTGCCGATGATAGCTCTTGCTCCCTTGGCGATAAGTTTCTGTGCCGCATGTAAACTCCTCCAAGCATAAGAGGGTCTAGAGCTGAGAGGTGCATTGAGGATCGACGATTTCAGGAAGTATCTTGCTTTAAAGACTCTTGCCACCAAAGTATCCGACTTGGTTAGCATCCTCCAAACCTGTTTCCCCAGCATAGCCAAATTAAAAGCTTCAAGCTTCCTAAAGCCCAGACCTCCTTCGCTCTTAGGTTTACATAGATGCTGCCAGTTCTTCCAATGCATTCCCCGGGAATCCTTTGAGGTGCGCCACCAAAAGTCCGACATAACCGCTTCAATCTGTTGACAGGTTGCTTTTGGGAGCAGGAAACAAGACATCGAGAAGTTTGGCTGAGCCATTGCCACTACCTTGAGAAGTACTTCTTTTCCTGCAGGAGATAAAAAATTATTTTGCCAACCCACAACCTTGTTCTGCAGTCTTTCCTTAATGTAACTGAGCGTGTACACTTTGGAGGGGCCAAAGTATTCCGGTAGACCAAAGTAATTTGTATTTATCTTTTTGCCTAAAACTAAAGATGATTTTGATAAATAAATAATTCACCATCTGAACCTATGTTGTTGATAAGATGAAGTCGGGCCCCATTCTGTTCGATGCAACGTTTTGTTTGGTTCGTTCAAAACATTTGTGCAAGACTAAACCAATTAAAGCTATCGCCAGCCAGAATTCCCATGGCCTACCAAGCCTGGTCTGATCTAAAAGTAATATATTAAACCATTTGTAATGTATTTTTATATCTTTCCTTTAAAATAAAAGAATTTTATGATAAAAAGACTTTTATTTCAATTCATTTTAATAGCATTTTCAATACATATAAACAAATATTTTGTCTTCCTTTAAATATAAAGAAAAATAGTAATTTCCAATTTTTTTTGAAGATAGAGATGTGTTAATTATAAAAAAAATAGAAATGTGTTGGAATATATTTGTTTATAAATACTACTCTCTCCGTTTCATTTTAGTTGTAGTTCTAGATTTATGCATACAAATCAAGAAAATATATGATTTTGTATATTTTCAAAATAAAAACATAATTACCTATACATCTAACCACATTTCAATTAATAAAAAAAATAAAATAGAGAATCTTATTAATAAATTTTTCATTGAAACTCTAAACGACACTTATTTTGAAACAATTTTTTTTCTACAACGCCAATTAATTCGAAACAGAAAGAGTATTATATAAATAAATATAAAGATGGATTAAAGACTCTTAGTTTTTCTGTGATATTTATTTTCTCTATAAAAAAAAACTTCTAGTTTGTACATTTTCCTTATAAATGTCAAACCTAAAACACTAGTATAGCAACGAATAGGTTCAAATGTCACAATCTACACCTATGCATAAATGAGTGTTAGTTGGATAAATAATCTTCTATCTTTTCGGATTTCCATATTTTCAAGGGAAAATGATTTTTGGAATTCTCTTCCCGTTGGTTGAATTCAATGATCTATTTAATTTCGGCGAAGATAAGCAAAAATGTGCAAATTCCATTAAATATCATAAAATAATTTTATCCTAGAATAGTTAATAGTAGATAAGATAATAAATATTATTCATTGATAGTGAAAAATATTTTAACTTAATTAATAATATATTTAATATACTTATTTAAATATACTTATATTAAATATATATATACACACACATATACATATTCTAAACCCTAAAACTTGGACCATAAAACTTAATTCCTAACCCCTAAACACCAACCTTAAAATCTAACCAGTAGTTCTTAGCTCTATAATCCTTATTAATATATGTATGTTGTATTTTTCAGTGACGTTACTTTCTCATTGTATTATGTTGTTTTGGAACAAAAACATATTTTAGTGCTATTTCAATTTTTTTTAAATAACACTTATATATGATTAATTAAACTGCATAGATGATATCAAGACCGTAAAACAAAAAGAAATTGTTAGAATTACTACAAGTTAGGTACCACTTTTTAAAAATATCACCAATCAAAAAATATATTAACACTTAGGTTTACGCTTTAGTGATTATTGCTTAGAGTAATATTGAGAATTTGGGGGTTGAATTTATAAATGTTAGCCCAAGTTACAAAAAAAAAAGAATTTATAAATGTTCTATAAATACTAAAAAAAATTAGTATTATTTTATCACAAATTTAGGGTATTTGTGAAAATAATTATTCATTAACGGTTTGTAGAATTGAAATTTTCCAGAAAAAAAAACAGGTATTAAGATTACATTCGTTATTGGCTGATAGAACAAACAAGACGACTAGCGCGTGAGACAAATTTATTTTATGAAAAAACATGAATACGACCTTGATATCTGTAAAGTGTAAACGATGGAGCATCAAGAGAATCTTTTGAGATGATCACTCGTGTGGCTTCTGTATCTACACAAGTCCCAAAAGATAACTGCAAACCTAGCCAGGCTGTGTTTAGGCTTCGGTTGAACCTTCTTTCTGGTACGGTGCCTTTGATGTAATCCTGTATAAGGTTACGAGTTGAATATATAGAAACTTGCTTTAACAGTGGAGTAAGATGTTTTGCACAAATATGCATTTACCTATCCTTTCTCTTCTCTAGGAATCGATGAAGGGAAGCTCTTCTAGCAATTGGGAGTTCTACAAAGTCAATAAGTAAGTTAGACAAATATTTATAAAGCCAAAAGGCCAGAGAAGAGAGTAAAAAAAAAGGCCGGAGATTGAAACAAAGTGGCCTGAGGAAAAAAAACTTACCGGAAGCTAAAGAGGACGTGTTGGTCTGGATGATCTCTTGAGCTGCAGTACTAGGGACTGGCCTTCGGATAGAAGCAATCTCTTTTTGATTATTTGCTAAATTTTTAGTATAATCACTCTGGTTATTGTTTAATTCAGGTGTGAAGCTGTTGGCACTTTTTTTGTTAGCCAAGTCAATGACTTCCCTGGCTTCCTCAGCAGGAAAATCATCAAACAACATAACTTGACCGCCGTAGAATATGGTCAATGGAGCAGATTGAGACTCTGGCCTCACAACCCTGTTCAAGATTAAAAGGCAACCCTTCAAAAAGATTAGTCACATCTAGTAATAATGAGATGATGGTTTAGCAACTATTTACAGATAAAAAAACATACTTAGGCTCTTCGATCTTCTCGACCTCTTCCTTGTTCCCAAAGGAAGAGAAAGAAGAAAAGCTTGATTGCCTAGGAAAGATGTCATATTTTAGGTTCACGTCTTGAGCAGCTTTAAAATCTATTCCTGAAGTTTCACAAAGGAACAGATTCGTCATCATGGTGTATACTAGGCCTGGACGTTTTTAACTTAATCCGAAGTACCTACCTAAACCCGAATCAAAAAAACCAAAACCGAATATAAACTGTTATACAAAAATATCCGAACGGGCCTTATGAGCTTAGTATTTATAACCTGAACCGAACCAAAATTGGAACTATAATCCAAAAATATCCGAAATTAGTTAAATATTTTAATGTTTTATATATTTTAAAGTGATTTGGATATTTTAGAGTAGTCAAAATAGTTTTGTAGTTTGTTTTATTTGTTAATTTGAATACTTTTAGCTAATTTATACATTTTAACTAATATTTAGTTAGATTTGTATATAATTTATATATTTTGAAAAAAAAACATTTGTTAGTTTTTGAAGTTTAAAAAATACATTTTTGGACGATTTTAAACATTTGTTACATCCGAACCGAACCATCTCCGGAAGGAACCTAACCGATGGTTTGGAAGGAACCTAACCGAATCCGATCCGATAATTAGTAATATCCTAATGAGACTTCTGAGCATAACGCCGAAAATTTGAAAATCCGACTTGATGCCAAACGGACCACCGAGGCCTAGTTTATACTTAAACCTAAGGCTCATCTTTCAACTAAAATCAAAGTAAGAGGATTTAGTTTCCGGTTAACATGTAACCTACTTTCAGTAACTTGTTTCACAAGTCTGACTCTTAAAAGAACATAGAATCAAACAGATCTACACTTCTAGTCATCGAGTTAGAAAGAGAAGGGGTTGCTTACCATTGACGTCAGGCTTGCATGTCATCGCCAAGCTCAGATCTCCAAAGCTACCCTTCTCCTTGAGATAACGACTCAATCGACTACATGTCTGTGAGAAGCTCGGCTTCTTCTCAGGTAACTTCCGACCAGGGAACTCCCAACACTCGGCAGAACTTGACATCGTTTAAGATCCCTGGTTCCAGATGTAAAAATAAAATAGGAGAAGAAGAATCTTCCTGCTTTCTTGAATTGCTTTTCTGCCTTGTTCTCGAATATAAATATAACAGATGAGTCAATGACCATGAGAATCTTTATTACTTTCTTAGCTGGTTGCAGATACCAATATAAATCAATAATGGTAATTCTATAATAGAGCATATAAAACACGTGTTAAAATAAAATGCTCTTTTATAAATTGTAGATAATATTGTATTGAAATCATCTCTCATGTATTTTGCTATTTTTCGGTAAAATAATAATTATACTAGAATAAAATCCGCGTGTTGTGCAAAGTGAAATTAAAATTACATTATTAAAATTAAAAAATTTGTATAAATATATTTTGTAACTAAAAATAATATAAGAAAATAAAAATTGACATTGCTAAGTGGGTATTATAAATTACAAAAACAAACTGATTTATTAGATAAACAAGTATGAGTTAACAGTAATTGTATAATACCATTGTTGAGTATACATAATTTTACATATACAGTACAAGTATAACAATATCATAAAGTAAACTAAAAATGATTAATGAAATAAATCATCGAAGACCATATTTCGTTTTTGTTTTTATCTGAGTTTATTTAAAGACCCACTCTTTCAGATTTTTTTTTTTTTAAATTCCAATAATAGTAGTAACCGATACAAACCTGAAGGATGCAAAAACAGGTCTTACAACACAAGTATGCCTTCATTAGACTAAAAACAAAAAGCTCCTACTAAAGACTTACCATGTTAGAATAGAGAAAACCAAGTTGCCAACAAAGTAACTGGCGGGTTGGAGGATGATGATGCCGCTGTTGCAGCAAGTGATCGTGAGAGAGGATCAGTGCCGGTCCTGAGAATAATAAGACCAGAAGCAATTAAAAATAATTAAGGCCTGTTAATTGTTAAAAAGTTCTATAAATGTCTAAGAATTGAAATGATGGCATAAAGATTTGAACTGCATACCTTTTCTAAAAGGAAACAGCTACTAAACAGCTGGACTACTAGAGAACTTGTACGATATATTGGCTGAATTTTTACCTATAGAAAAAAGGCCGGAAGCCCGAGCTTCCTATGCTTCCCCTCAGGGCCGCTACTGGAGAGGATCTAACCGGAGGTGCACAGTGTCCTTAATGTCCGCGATAACCGCTTCAGGAGGACGAGAGATGGCAGCATGTAACCTGGAATTACGTTCCTTCCAGATGGCGTATTTCGAGGCCTGGTAAATAAATCTGATGATGAGGACGAGCTGGCTATTCGAGTAGGGTCTGCCTAACCAGCTCAGAGTTGCTTCAAAGGAGGGAGGAGGATGAAGGTTAGCTGCTGACGTGAAGTGCTGCCAGACCACCGAGCTAAAAGAGCACTCAAAGAATAAGTGCTCACGAGATTCATTATGAGTAGAGCATAGCACGCAGGAGGCAGGAACCTGAAGTCCCCATCGCCGCATTCTGTCTCTAGTTGCAAGCCTATGCTTAACATTAACCCAAGTTAGAAAGGCATGTTTAGGAATATGACCTGCAAACCAGACTTGTTTATGCCACGATACTTGTTGTCCCGGAGGAAACAAAAAGCTCCAAGTAGCAGCGGTTGGGAACTTCTGCACCGGAGTCTGATCTCCCACCTTCCAAGCGAAATTGTCATCAGATTCTGAGAGGGCTATAGGTTCAGCATCAGGCAAACACTGCTTCAACAGAGAGATGAGAGGATTCCGAGTCCTCATTCCGGAAAGCCACCAAGCACTACAAGAAAAATGTGTTTTAATAGCAGACGAGGATAGCGTTTTTTACGATTGTGCTATGATTGATATATCCGTGTTTTTAAGATAGCGTTTCTATTTTTGGAAACGCTATGATAGAGTTGTATATATAGAAACGCTATGAAAACTTGTGATTTAATAGCAAAACATAATTAAACGTTATGTTTGCCTTTTAAATCCCTAAACCCTAAATAAGATTTTAAACCCTAAACTATAAATACAAAACTTAACTCTAATGTTTTAACATCAAAACTTAAATTCAACTCCAAAATTTAAATATAAACTCAAAAATCAATCTTTAAAAACAAATCTCAAATCTTAAATTCAATACCTCTAAACCTTTAACCCTCAAACTATATACTTTAAACATTTATAAACCTTTAAATCATAAATATAACTTTTATACAATCTAATTATACAAAGCCTATTATGCAGTTTAAATAAACATATAACCACAAAATTCTTATCAAATTTTATATTTCAAATGTAAAATTATAATATTCTGTTTTTTATTTAGAAAATTTCTAAAGCAATTAAAAAGAAATGCTAAAACAATTTTTATTGTCTTTTTTATGACCCTTGATTGATTCTAATCTAAAGGTTAAAAAAAAATCTTTTTATCAATCCACGACCTTTTCTCTTATTGGTTAGTTTTTCTTTGCCAAGGATTACACTTTTTAGCCATTGATTTGTTTTGATCTAAAGGTCTAAAATCATTCTCTCTCCTTTCTCACTCCTGATAGATCTGAATCTCATAATTTTTTTGGTTTCTACGGTTTCACAGTTTTTCTCATTCTTCTTCCTTTACAATTTTTACGCCTCTGCCTCTGTTCAATATATTTTTCTCTGTTCATTCACAGAAACAAAACGATTTGATTTTGATTGGAGGTTTGGTCCAGGAGTTGAGAGATGAAGAGTCTTGTAGAGGAGACAGACACCTCTGTATAATAGTCACAGAAACAAAACGTCTCTGCACCTGTCTTATGTAAGCCTCTCTCTCTCTCTCTCTCTCTCTCTCTCTCTCTCTCTCTCTCTCTCTCTCTCTCTCTCTCTCCTTCCGGTGTGTGCTGCTGATGCTTTCCCTGCTCTCTCTCTCTCTCTCTCTCTCTCTCTCTCTCTCTCTCTCTCTCTCTCTCTCTCTCTCTCTCTCTCTGAGTTCTCTGGTTTTGATTCATGTTAGATTTTTTTTTGAGATTTTGTAACAGAGAAACATATCTTGTCTTTCCAGATTCAGAGATGAGGTGTGATAAACAGAGACAGAGAAGACAGAGCGCTAGCGGCAAGGTGGAGCACCGGAGGAGATAGAGGAAAAGGTTGATGGTGGTGGCCTGAGCTTCTCTCCGCTGAGAAAGAGAAGACAGGGTAAGAGGAAGACAGTATTAGTCATGGGCTTGTGGCGAGGAGGCGCAGGAGCATCCCAGTCCTCTGCAAAATCGAGTTCTCTCAATCCCAATCTTCGCTGGGTTAGCTTAATCCATGGCTAGTTCATCGTTGATTGAGGTGGTCTCATCTGTAAGAATGTTGGTTGAAGACGGCGGCGGCAAGAAGAAGCTACGTGTTTTGTTATTAGGTTTAGTTAGTAAATAGGTTTAGGTTTAAGTTTGGTTTAGTTTTGGTTTAATATTTTTTGTATACCAACAAATCATTTTTTTAATAAAAAAATTAAATATATAAATGATTTTAAATTTTAATTATGTTTCTAATTTTTTTTAATTTTTTATAATATAAACAATAACGAAAATTATATGCTATTAAAAAATATTTAATTGCATATAGAAAAGTGATATCGTAGCGGAAGAAAAAATAGCAGTACAAAAAACCGCTATCTAATGTCTCTAACCTACTATGACGGGCGATGATACAGCGTTTCTAAAACCGCTATCGTATCGTTAGATAGCGTTTTTTCGTCCGCTAATAAAACTCATTTTTCTTGTAGTGAAGTCCCGTTCACAATAGCCTCTGATACCGTGGCGTCGAGAGGTAAACCCGCTGTCTGCGGTCCTTCTGGACCAGTAATCTCAATCAACGGACCCAAAGAAGTCCAAGAGTCCTGCCAGAAGCTTGCTGTAATACCAGAGCCAATTTCACAAATCACAAACTGCCTTGCTACCGGACGTAAGCTACATATCGATTTCCATATCCACCTGGGATCGAGGGTCCAAAAGTTATCTGAGCCGATCTTGTTTACACGAATCCAAGCTGCCCATAAAGAACAGTTATCTCTAAATAGCAACCACAGCAGCTTGAGAACCAAAACCTGATTCCACTGGGCAATCGGCTTCAGACCCAAACCTCCACAATTCATAGTAGTGCAAACAGATTCCCATGAAACCTTGGCCCCCCTTGCTGAACTGGCGTCCCCTTTCCACAGAAATCCATTACACATCCGTTCCAGCGCCTGAACACACTCCAAAGGAAGGATAAATATAGAAGCCCAAAAGGTGATAATGGGATAAATGACGGATTTGATCAAAACCAGGCGACCCGCATAAGATAAATGCTTAACCGTCCAGGATCTGAAGCGAGTGGAAACTGTATCGAGAAGAGGCTGAAAGTCTGATTTCTTCATTTTATGATTGTTAACCCAACCTTTCTCGTTAAAATCGAAAAGTTGTTAAAAATGTAAATATACGTCCGATCAATTGTAAAAGAAAATCTAATATTGAACTATATTAGGGAAAAAACGAAGCTGGACCATTTACATCTTCGACAGATTAATTGTCTTATACTTTTAGATAGATCTTTGCATTGAGTATTAAATTTGTCTGTTCACAAAGCTTATTTTAAAATAAAACTAGTCACACATGAAAATGTATCTTAATTTCCTAATTTCGTAGGTGTATCTTTGTATCAGATATAAAATTTGCGTGTAGACCAAATCTCAATCTGAACAAATATCTTTGTTTCTTATTTTATATCTTTGTTTCTTATTTTTGAGTTATTTACTTTTTGAATTGTGTCGAAATCAAGCTTGAGTCGTTAGACTTGTAAGCACTGATAGAAAACAGTTCTGTATCATTTGAAAACATGAATTTGGAAATAGAGAAACATGAACAAAATCAATCCGTATGAAAAGTTAATATTGTAATGGTATCCGAGTTCCATCCATATGTACTTCTTCCACTTTGATGAATGATTCAGAAGTGGGTAATAATATTGAAAAAAACATGATTTCCTATATAGCCAGTTTATATTACAATTTCATTGACTGTGTTGTTGTAGTGGCTAGATCTTTATGATAAATTTGGAGTATGTTGTTTACGTTTCTTGACGTAAATTTATCTATTGCAATGGTCCAGTAGAGTTTATAGTGTTATACTAGATGATAACCCGTACTTTGCACGGGATGAGATTATTTTTAAGATATTAAGAAGTTAGGTATGCTTATTTTGGATATCAGTTTAGTTTCGGGTTGTTTTCGGATTTTAAGATCCTATGATATAAATACATTCTAAATTCATATTTATTTTCGTTTGTTCGGTTAAAATGGTTGAGATTTTTGTTTTTTTAGTGATAAACTAAAGACTATTTGTATTTGTTTGGTTTTATGTTCTTTGAATTTTAGACAATTCTAATGTAAACCAATCGTTTCATATTATAAATTATGAACAAATTCATAATAAAATCAAATTTATATAACTGTTGAAGAAAACAAAGATGCCTATAAAACAATTCATTTCATTACAATTTGGTTAATGGTGAAATAAAGATTTTTAAATGATAATATTCTATATTACGTCTGATTTAGAATCTTCACTTGCGGTGAATATTTAGTTATATAAGTACTAACTTTAATGTGCATATTTGTGTGTATGTAAATTTTTTTAAAAGTGTTTCATCGCTATATACATATAACGTTAACTAATATTGAAAGAAATGTTTGTTGATATAACAAATTAAAGTTTTAATTTTTAAATTAAAATTAATTAAATATAAAATATACTTAGTCATTACAAAATATTTTTAAAAATAATGACAATTAAATTATATAAATAAACCGTTGTATAAAAATATATACATAAACAATAATATTAATACATCTACACATTGAGCCTGCTGAGTTTAATTCTTACAATGTGGTAAACATAAGCCCAATGAATTTTTCAATTTGGCTTGCGTAAAACGTTTTCACAACCTACAAAATAAAATAAAAAACTCGAAACTTAGACATATTTAAATAAAGAAAACGAAATTAATAAAATTTATTTAGGTATCTTTGTAAATATATTACATTTCAAAAGTAACCATTTTATTTCGATTTTCTTTTAATAATAAAAGGATAGTTAAAAATAATATATATTCCTATGTATTAACTTAAGATAATGTTTTTTATATTTAGCGTAAATTAAGAGAAATATTACGTATTCACTAAATATAGATGAAAATTAAAATCTCTATTTAAAAAGAAACATATGTGGATTATAGTACTTAGGGAAAGTGATAAGAGATGGCTGAGGTTACTAAGGTCTGGTCAGATTTTTGAATTTGCTCATCAAAAATATGACTGTAGAAATTTTCATTTTAGATTAGTAAGAACTTTCATTTTAGATTTTATCTTCTAAAATATGACTGTAGAAAATTTGGCTATTGAAACTTTGACTATTAGTTTAAGTTTTATTAAAATCAAATGGGTAATTAAAGTTGTAAAGGTTTTGAGTAATAATTTAAATATTTGTTTAAAATATAAATTATACTATTATTGAGATTTTAAATATATAAGATTATAAAAGTAGTACAATATAAATCTCAAATGAATAAGAAAAAAATTCAATGATTAATTATTCAATTTTAAGTTTTAATAAAATTATTACAAACTTATATAAAATATTTAATTATGAAGGGAAAAAAATGTTTAAAGAGAAAAAATAAAAGGAAAAAAAGTTACAAAAGTCACGTATTGTTTGACTTTAGAAAAAAACAACAAAAAAAGGAAAAAATTATAAAGACTTAAAAAATTTAGGGATAATTATTTTTAAAAACCAAAACTGAACGGTAGAGATGTGTATAAATTAATATCTGCCTCTATCTCTCCCAAATCCCTAAAACAGGAAGCACATCGTAAAGCGGCGGCTTAGGGTTACTTGCCTCTTCATCACCATGGACGCGTACGACATCCTGAGATCCGAGAGGGAAGAGTTCGAGAGTGAGGCTGCTGAAAAAGCCTTTGCCGACAGGATCAGTGGCAAGCCCCGAGCTTTGATTTCTGTGGCGGGATACAACCCTAATCTGCCTGAGGATGATATCAAGAAGGAACTGATTGAACTCTTCAGTTCATGTGGCGACGTTACAAGGGTTAATATTGTTCCCAAAGACCCTGATCATAACCCTAATCTCGACAGACATGCTTTAGTTATTCTTTTCGGAGATGGGGCAGAAGAGAAGGCCTTGCAACTTAATGGGACTGACGTTGGAGGATGGAATGCTCTTGTTAAGGTTGAATCGGATGAAGAAGATGAGGAGGCAGCACGCTATAGATCCTCTCTGATTAACGAACTAATGAATGACCCAAAATTTTGGTATGGCGTTTCGGTTAGGGGATATGACACTGACCTTCCTGTAGACGAAGTCGAGACGGTTTTGAAAGGACTTTTCTCTTTTTGTGGGGAGATAACTCATTTTTTTTGTCGATACTCTCGACAAGCTGGTTAATGTCTATTTTTCCCTACGAGAAGGAGAAGCTAGGGCGCTGGCTCTTGATGGAATTAGAGTGGGAGAATTCGAACTAGATATTTCTGGCGTACCTTCAGTCCTGAATAACCGTCCCAGTCCCTTTCCCTTTGCCAACAAGGACGACACGACGAGATCGAGAACAAGGTCATTGCTTTCAAGAAGCAGAGGAGGTCTAGCTCTATCGTGTGATGATAATACAATGCAACCTTGGGTCTTTTTTTACTGTTTAATCTCAAAGCTTTATGCATGTACGATGACGTACGTCGTTTGTGTGTGTGTGTCTTGATGATGAACGCACTCTTAATAATTATTATCTTTACTAAAGAAAAACTGAACGGTAAAAAGTAAGTTTTAGAAACTTTCTAATTCCATAAAGCCTTCAAAACCATAACGCCAATCAGACCCTTAATCCCAAATGAATATGTCCTTTTTGAAGATCAAGATAGACGGTTGCAGATCTCTTGTCAAAAAAAAAAAACAAGGAATGGAACAAGGCTCTTATAGAGAGACTCCTCCCATAACTATCTAATCATGTCCTCTCCATCCGTCCAAGCATCGGGGATTCAGGGGCATCAAACATTCCTATATGTGGACATAACAAAAAACAGACACATATTCAGTAAAATCAGGCTATTTTACAACTCATCTAGCTAAGATCCAATCAACACTATCACTCTTGGAAGAAGCTAAGAATTGGCAAATATTCATCAAAAAATATGACAAGAAGATATTAATCCATCTGATCGTTTTACTGATGATTTTTAAGACTAAGCACATAATATATTTTTTTTAAAATATACTTTTCATTACATAAAAAAATTTCTTTACATTTTCTAAACAAAAATATCATTAATTATTCCTCTAGTTACAATTCACCCAATAATAAAATAGACGGTAGTATCATTTGTCATATAACAAAATTGTTAAATTTTATATGAAAAATTGAAAAATTCATTTATTTTAAAACAAAAAAATTCTAGAATACAACTATTAAGAAAACAAGATGAGTGGCCTTGATTAGCAGAGTATTAGCATAAACATTATGTTCTGTATTATCCAATCAACATTTGTTGGAAAAACATTTACCAAATGCTAATGCTCTCTAAATGCTCTTTGGTCAATGTATTTATAATTTATGAAATTAAGAAATGTATATAGTTTATTTATTTATTTTATTTAATAAAACATAAATTATTTTTATATCCAAAAATTAAAATTATTTATTTTTAAATAAATTTTTAAATTTAAAATTATATTTTATATATAATTATATATAAATAAGATTCCCTTTTATGTGGAAAAGGCTCATCTCAAATTATATTTTATATATAACTAAATTATATTTTATATATAGTTAAATTAGATATATATAATTAAATATTTAAATAATATTACTATAATTTAAATGTAAAGTATTTTTTAAATAATTAAACTATATTTTATATAATTAAATATCATTTATTTCTATAATATAATATAATTATATATATTTTATATATAATTAAATTAAATAATTATATAAAAGTTATATTTTATATGTGAAATATTATTTAAAAATAATAATTGTGAAATTATTTTTAAAATAACATTTTTGATAGAAACATAATTTTGATATTATTAAATAAAATAAATTAATTATATATTTTTCTTAACTTTATATATTAAAATATATTAGAAATATATTCAATTGAAATTAAAAAAATATGTATTGTATACTAATTTTTATGATAATTTTAAACAACATGTCTATACTGCTCTATACATATTCTTCAATATAGTGCTTTTATAGCATACTGCTCTACTGCCTTATCATCCACCGTACCAATCAAGGTATCTCAGTTTAAAATTAAACAAATCTAGTATATGTCAAAATAGGGCTGATCATAGTTTAAAGTTCATAAAGTATCAGCTTTAAACATCAAAACTAAATATAAAATTGTAAAGGCATCAAAATTTTTGTAATGTAATGGTTTGTAGGCAAAAAGTTTTCTTTTTAAATGTTTTAAGCAGACCAACTACACAAACCGGATCTGTTGAGGCCACTGTTATAGCCTAGTTGCGAGTTGTATAAACTATCAAGTATTAACTCTATGCATTTTGAATGGAAGCGACCAATTTTTTCAATGAACTAAGAAATTGCATAAAAGTAAACTAAAGATATATGGCTAACTCTCACCAGGTTTGTAGTTGATTAGGACAACACGTAATAGTTTTAACTTTGTTTTGAGAATCTGAGTCTGAAACAAATTAAAGAAAAAAACATATCACAATGAACAGAATTTTCATGGAAAATCCAAACTCTGCCACGTTTGCTCCAATCCAAGCTCTATGGCACATAAGATATTGATCCTAAGAAACTTAGCTTAGCTCTTGGTAGTTTAAACAAACTGGTGTTGATTCCCACCACAAGATAACCTGGGGATGAGTTCTTGTAAACACTGCACAGGATAGTTACATACTTTTAAAAACTCAGCTTCAAC
Source organism: Raphanus sativus (assembly GCF_000801105.2). Taxonomy (NCBI): domain Eukaryota; kingdom Viridiplantae; phylum Streptophyta; class Magnoliopsida; order Brassicales; family Brassicaceae; genus Raphanus; species Raphanus sativus. Next base: position 12,975,593 of record NC_079517.1, read on the forward strand.
ACTGTACAATGATGATGGACCAGAGAACAATGGATATTAATGTTACCTTACAGCAAGTTATAAAACCAGTTCTGGAGTACAAGAAAACGAATATAGCTTTCACTTGTATGGAACAAAAATGATGCTGGAGTTATGGCCACCAAACCCAAATGAATTTGACAGGGCTGCTTTAATGTTCAATCTCTCCTTTTTAGGACCCACCAGCAAACTTGTATCCTGTTCCAGTTTCATCACATTAGGTAGTACTATTAAATCTTTCATCACAGTTTTCTTATGGGCACATTAAATGGTCTTTGTGTAGTATACTACTAGTATAGAACTTAACATACCACTCCATTGTCTGGATTCTCGAGGTTGATGTTTGGATGAACCCATCCTGTCCTTATTGCCTGTAGACAACAACAGACGATTTTCACCTCCAGTTCCTTCCTTGAGGATACATTGATATTAAATGTGTTTTACCTGCACGGTTGCGACAGCTTCTACGGCCCCAGCAGCTCCCAGCAAGTGCCCGATCATAGATTTTGTGGAATTTACTTTTAGCTGCACAACATAGTTGTGAGACCAAGCAAACTAAAAACTATCATGAACTTGAGGAGGGCCTAGACAGCTGAAATTTTACCTCAGGGTTTTGGCCAAAGCAGTGAGCAAGGGCTTGGTATTCTTTAAGGTCACCAGCTGGGGTTGAGGTTGCATGTGCATTTATGTAGTTTATCTGCTCCTTTGAAATTCCAGCATCAGCTAATGCTCTCTCGATACAGAGAATGACACCAGCCCCTGTGGATGGATATAAGACATTGTTGATCAATGACAATAACTCTTATAGACCAAAAAAAAAAAAGATTATTAACTAATATGAAATAGAGGGGAAAATGAAAGTACCATCAGGGCGAGGCTCGGTCATGTGGTATGCATCACATGTGAAACTCCCACCAAGGAACTCTGCGTAGATTGTTGCTCCTCTTTTCTGAACAAAAGATAAAATCAGAACAACACATAAGAAACAAGAGAGGAGAAATGAGCTTATTACTATATATACCTTAGCATGCTCAAGTTCTTCCAAGAGCAGAACTCCAGCTCCTTCTCCCATCACGAAACCATCTCGGTTCTGTTATGCAATATCAAGACCAGGTTTTTAAACACGTTTCCTGTTGGCAATACAGTGTTTCTAACAGTACTATCCCAAGAAGAGAGGACAAAGAGATTGTTGAAACTCACGCTATCCCAAGGACGTGAAGCTTTTGTGGGATCATTATTCCTTTGTGAAAGAGCCCGGCATGCAACAAAACCTCCCAACCCTGCATTATACGTACACATATGATAAGAAACATGCAGCTTAGAGATCAAGAACAGGAGAATGAATATGCACCTATTGGAATAATCACTGCATCTGAGCCACCACAGAGCATTACATCCTGAAAAGATTTAGTGGAAAGTCCAATAAAAGTAGAACCAGAAGAAGTTGAATTTTCAATTTGGGTGGAGGAGGATTACTTACAGCTTCCCCTCTGATAATGTGGTTTGCTGAATTCAAAATGCAAAAGTTGCTTGTTGCACAAGCAGTCGAAATAGAATAGTTTGGCCCCATCCATCCCTAAATACAGTAACCACAAAAAGAAAGGTCAGTGCTAAAACTGCTGGTGGTGATCCATATAATAATATTTACATAAAAATCTAATCAGACCAGATCCATAGCGAGCATAGCAGAACCCATATTTGTTGTGGCGAAAGGTACACAGAAAGGATTCATCTTCTTGTAAGAGATCTTCAGCGCTTCAATAGCATCGTTAAACACCTGTATACAATATAGAGAAATGCAGCGGTTAGCAAAATATAGATTTTCTCAATATTTGGCTTCAGTATTCATACAAAATCAAGAATGTACACCTTCATGCCTCCCATTGCAGAGCCAATCAAAACACCACATTTGGCTTTGTCAAACTCTGCCATTACTTCATCAGTCACCCCACCATCAGCCAAAGCTTTCTTACCAGCTGTGAGAAGATAGAGCATGAACTTGTCCATCCTTTTAGAAAGCTTTGGAGCCACCCATCCTTCAGTTGAGAAGGATTTGATCTCTCCCGCTATTCTCTTAATCAAAGGTTAAAAAAAGGAAAGTCACTCAAGGGAGTAAACTACAAAATCAAAAGGAGAAACTCTGATATATAATAATATTTTTGCTTATTACCGTAGGAAACTCAGAACAATCAAAATTCTCAATCTGGCTAATACCACTGTTGCCTTGTAGCAAGTTGTCATAAAAGGTGTTTGGGTCATGACCTAATGATGTTTCAACTCCCATGCCTGTCACCACAACCCGCCGCTGCTCCATTGGGGGTTTCTTGTCAACAGTGGCTTCCTTTTCCATACCCATCGCAACAGCCATGACTCCACCTAAAAAGAACCACAAAAAGATCAATTAGTAGTAGATGATAGATTTTAACTTAAACTAGCTACTATCTCAATTACCAAATGGCAACTTCAAATTTTAATATAGTTTCACAAAGATGATGTGGTTTTTCATATGACACATAAACAGAATAAAATAAAATAAAGAATCCAACTTTACACTTCAGTTGGGATTCTCTAAGTCACCTGTCATTTGCCCATTGACATAACTTACAACATGGAACTAAGAGACTTGTGTAATGAAACATAAAAGGAGAAACTTTATACACAACAATACAAAAAAACAAAGCTTGTCAACTTCCAAACAATATACCCAGAAACAAAAGATTAGAAATTTATTGAGAAGAATGTTATTATACTTGTTGCTCGATTCGTTTTCCTCTGTTTACGATTCAGAGAAAGGCTATTCGATCCGAAGAGACAAGCAAAGGCATTGCCTTTACTCTTGTTGTTGTAATGATTGCAAGGTTTAAAGTCCAAAAAAGAAGACACGAGGAGGGCCTGAATGCTACCGGATCCAGAAGAAGCAGAGCATTTGCCGAGCTGTTGTCTCCTTCGACGGCTCCGCCCAAAGGCTTGACGGGTATCATTGTGAGAGACGGACATGCAAGCAGCGACGAAGAAGGTGCATAAGGGAGATGCGTAAGAGGAAGACGCAGCAGCACCCACCATGGCTGGCAAGGAGAAGACGACAAGACAACCAAAGGCGAGAAAAGGGTGAAGAGAGAGAGAGAATCTAGCGGATTCACGAGAGATATTAAATAAGATGATGTTTCGATCTCTCTTCTCTCTCTCTTTCAGGATGCGTGCAGAGCGTAATGGAGGCTTAAAATCGTGCGTGGAGACGTCAACATAACAATACCTCCTGTTAACAACAAACACACACAGATAGCGAGAGCGAGATAAAACATACATACAAACATATCGATGACCAGAATAAATTTTTATTCATTTATTTTTATTCTGAATCTGACCCAAAAAAAATTCAATATTATATAGCTAAAAGTCATTTATTTGCAAAGTAGTTTACAGTTTTAAAATACACTAGACTCTGATTTATAGAACAAGTAAACTACAACAAGGAAAAACTAGTAAAATAAGTTTTCTGTTAGTTGTGTTAGTTGAAATATATTTTAAAAGATTTTACTATCATAGTAGCAATTGAAAATATAACATTTTTTTCATAGACAATTTCTGTCTCACATAAATTTAATAGAAACAATTTTAATTGTATACTAGATGATAATCTGCACGTATGTGCAGAGTGAATTTTTATACTAATGTATTCGGTAAATGGTTTTAATATTTTGCAATACTATAATCTTCATCGATTGTAAAATGATGAATAAAAATATTGATCCCTTAAATTTATCGTTGTTGAAGAGTTAACGTATTACAGTTCATTTAAATTATTTAAAAGACTTTATATACACAATAAAAAAAATTAAGTTTTGGAGCTAATACAAATCACAAAAAGCAGATGAGCAACATCGACTGTAAAATGACGAAAAAGAGTTAGGTTTTCTACTCTCGATTTGTTTACTACTGACTTTCATTTTCTACCTCAATAAAATTGTGTTTTCATTCTCATTTTGGTTTCAGTGATATAAGTTTTGTTTCTTTTTTAACTTATTCTATGATTTCTGTGAACTAAATAAGTGTCAATTTAAAAAGATTAGCATTTTCACTAAGAAATAAGAATCAAAATTTTGAACAAAATCACTGGCAACTGTATTCAAATGTTAATGTTCAAATTTAATATATCAAGCTGTTATAGAATATAAGTGTAGACTCCATATAGAAATGTCTCTTTAGTATATTTTCACCAGCTTGGTCTAAAAATCATATAATTCTAGAACAACGAAACAAATTACTTATTTTATTAACATATGTTTTTGATGTTTAGTTTTTTTAAGAGTATACCCGTAAAAATATTTATAATACTTTACCATTCTAGTATATGTAAGCTATTGTATAAACTAATAACTGTTTGATTTATTAAATGATAAACCAGAAAACTTATAATAAATAGTTCAAATTTCTCATTCTTACAATTATAGTAGCTAGATAGAGTATTAGAGAGAAATAAATACTCGACAAATGATCAAATCTTTCATTATTCGAACAAACTCAAAATGAGGTAACTGAAATATTGTTATGATATTTAATTAAAAAAATTTAGGAATAAAAATCAAAACTAAATTATTTAGTCTGAATGAAATAATATATATATATATATAGTGCTTCCAATATTAAAATCACTTCTATTTAAAGAAGTGTATTATGGGATTGTGAAGATCAAATAACATATTAGAAACCACCTATTTTAAAAATAATTTGTAAACAGAAAAGTATATACATTATGTAAGCACATAGATCAAAACCAAAATTTTTTGTTTATTTACAATCATGTTTTTGGTAAACAAATCAAAACAATCATTTTATTTATTTTATAAGGTATATAATTAAACTTTAGTGATATTTAAATATATATAGTATATTTTAATATAAATATTTAATATTGACACTTCTTACTCATATAATTTTATTAACATTTGTATGTCTGATGTAAGAAAAATTCAAACCGTTAATCACAAAAATTTCAATGTAAGATTTTCTATATAAATTTCAAACCTAAAATATTAAGATATCAGTAATTTTTAATGCAGATTTTGAAACTAATATATTTATATATTTTTATATAGTAGGTAATTTAATTTAAATGATATATACATGTATATAATATGAATATCTATTAATGAGACTTCATATACATGTGATTTATGATCATTTGTAACTTGTTTGAACAAAAAACAAATAAACCATTGATCACAAAATTTTCAATGTTAGACTTTTACCGTTAATTTTTTTTTTAAACACCAAAAGCTTGTATTAAAAACTAAACGCCCAGTGGGTTAATTTGGTTACAACAGGAGAAAAATCCGACGGTAAATTGATAAGCTAAAATAACTAAAACATAACGAAAGATGTAAGTGGCTAAGGAGAGAAAAAATCCGTAGAAAATCTTCACTTATAATCCTAGCGCCCGCTTTCGAAAGAACACACAGTATTTGAAATCATCCATGTTGAAGAAACCAACCAAAGGGTTTCGAGACGAGTTGAAATCCGTCTCTAAAAATGTATGGATCTCCTGATGTAGCAGTGTGACTTTTACCATTTTAATAATTTATTTTGGTTTAAAAAAGATAACATATAAGAATAAATCTAACTTTTTAATTATATGCTTAATGTGATTGTTTGATTTCAATTAATTATATAAAATTAAACAAAAAGTGAGAGGATACAACAATTGTTATAAAATATATATGATTCATAATTATTAATTATCATATATATGTTAGTTTTTATTTAAGGAAATAATTTATTTAAGGTAATTCCGTAGCTTTTAGTTTGATAGTTATTTTAATAAAAATAATAGTATATCCGCGCCTTTTTTGATTTCTCAACGAGTTCATAAAACGTGAGGGAATGCTATACGTTTGGTAATTTCATTTATATGGACCAATTTATTTTTCTAAGAATTATAAGAATTGTTCTAATGATAACACGTGGATACAAAACTATATTGCAAGAGTACCTCCAAAAAAACATGCTCCAAAATTAATATATAAGGGACTTAACAGGCGAAATCACATACTATGAAAAGCACCTCTAATAAAATTAGTTTCATTAATCTATAGTTTTCAAAGAATCCAGCCCTTGATATAAAACACAAATAAGCCATTGGTCAATCACTGGTTTATGCACTTATTGCACTTTTCTTTGGAGTTGATGAAAAATAACCTAAAAGTTAAATCTTGAATGGCAATTAATCTAAAATGGAATGAATATTGATCGATCAGTTTTCAATAAAATTAAAGTGACTTAAATCAAAATATTTTATATTTTGAAATATCAAATTTTCTCTAAAACATCTTATTTTATAGAGAGGTGATAAGTTTCTTGGGCTTCCAACTTAAAACCAATTGGCAATTAGTGGAGTGGCCCAAGTCCCTTATATATTACTAATGTCCCTTTCATATTTCCGATGTGGGATCTTCTTTCCAATACCCTCCCTCGAGATAATAGTGCGTATAACCATTAATCTCGCAGAATCCATCATACCCCTCCGAGATAATGCTCTTTTTCTAGCTATCTCGAAGAATTGAGCCTTCTCTGGGCCATCAGCTAATGGGTTGATCGGGCCACTGTTCAGGCCGGATTAAAAGGTCAGAGTATTGGACCGGCTCTGATACCATGATAAGTTTTTTGGACTTCCAACTTAAAACCAATTAGCAATTAGTAGAGTGGCCCAAATCCCTTTCATATTTCCGATGTGGAATCTTCTTTCCAATAAGAGGAAGTAGAAGCAATTAGCAATAATGTAGATTCATAATCGTGTATGCATATACTTACTTGCAGACAGATTTGGTGACCTCGGTTTAATCGAAGGAAGGACACTTGGATACCAATATTTTACTTTTGTTTCACTCGTCGTATTGTGGCAGCGAAGTGGTGCAGGGAAAGGATAGCGATATGACAAAAGATACGCAACTGTTTTAACTTATATTTTCATAGAAATATTCAGAAATACAAATATACATTAGGTGACGTACATACACTGACACACTTAAGTTGTTCATAGATAACCAAGAAAACCAAAATATTTGGTCCGGTGCTGGTAGTAGATCCAGAAGAAGAAGAACATTAATAAAAGTCATGTTTTTATATGGTATCATGCTGACTGTTAATAACGTAATAACTTCGTTTGAAAATTGACCCTTCAATATCATGGAAACTGTTAATACTGAAATACATTTAGCATTTTTTTTTGGCATCCAAGTACAAAACAAAATAAAAACAAAATAACAAAAGTTACAAGGAGCTAAAGAATGGAAGAACAAAATGAAAACAGAGGAAGCAGCAAGAGAAAATGCATGGAAAGAGTCAAAGTGGGTAAGCTCTCGCATACCTGACATTGGCATCACCATTCTCAGCTAAACCAGCTTAATCTCGGTTTTCATTTTCTGTATGCATCTGATCACTGTCTCACACGTGGCAAACCGTATGATGACAAGGAGACCAAGACTCAAGAGAAAGCTAGAGATCACAATTCCAAAAAAGTGTGTTCTTTTACGATAATACATAGTTAGTTATATACACACAAGTGTGTGTGCGTTCCTCACAATTATGTGTTTTCAACAATTTAGTGACTATTAATCCGAGCCTCAGATACGAGAGATTGAGACCATGATTATTGTTCTTTCCTGTTTTTGAAAGAACCAAAAGTTTCAAGCCCATGTATAACTGGGCCAGTTTTTATAGGTTTTTTTTTAGTCTTTCCATTATATAAAAGATGCACCTTGGTGAATAAGAAAGGAAACGTAAATAGGGTTTCGAGGGGTGTGTTTGCAACTTGAAAACTATGATGACGATGTTGGATCTTCCGGATGACTTGCTAGATGAGATTTTATCTAGGGTTCCCGTGGACTCTACAAGAGCAGTACGATCAACATGCAAAGATTGGAACGCTTCATGCTATCGAAGGTTTGCAAAGACTATGGAACATAGTGTTAAAGTAACATCAGAAGAAGCAAGGGAGTCAGGTGAGTCTAAGATGATCATGACGATGGATCATAATGTTTATCTAACGAGCGTCGTCGTCAACAAAAACCCATCAGCAAAGCGTCTAGGTAAACTTACGTGCCTAACCCATGAACAAGTCGAGATATCTCAAGTCTTTCACTGTGATGGTTTGTTACTATGCATCCTGAAAGACGACGAGAGACTTGTGGTTTGGAACCCTTGTTTGGGGGAAACAAGATGGATAGGAGAAGCACCACCAGATGCTTACGTACAGGCCAAGTACAAGTACGCTCTCGGGTACGAGGAGTATTCTTGTCGTCACTACAAAATCTTGAGGTTTACGGATGCTACAACCGGGGACTTTTCATCATACAAAAAAATACGAAACCTACGATTTTTGTTCTAGTTCATGGACGCAACATCGTTGTAGTGCCTTTAGGGGTATAGAGGAGTTTTGTGACCGTGGCGTTTCTATCAAGGGAAACACTTACTGGTGCGTTATGGACTCATGGGGACTGATCAAGCACATTGTCTGTTTTGATTTCAAGAATCAGATTTGGAGGGCTTCAAAGTCTACCGCTAGGGGAATATTTTTGGCATAAATATTTTGTGAGTCTGTCTTGTGTGAGAGATGAGAAGCTTTCGGTTTTAATTCATGCCAGTGAAACACTTGTGATAGATATATGGATCAGTGATAAGATTGATGAACAAAAGGTGTCGTGGAGCAAGTTCTTGAGAGTGGATATGGGACCACTTACTGGCTTGATCAGGACAGATGGAGGTTTCTTTGTTGAAGAGGAGAAGAAACTCGCAGTGTTTTTTGGTAAATACGCAGTGAACGTCTTTGGAGAGGATGGATACTTTAGAGAACTGGATCTTGGAAAACCTTCATGCAAAGAGTGTCGGCCACTTGTGTGCCCTTATGTTCCAAGTTTCGTGCAGATCAAGCCACACAAAAGTAGTTCAGAGAAGCGTCGTTATGATGGGAACATGTTGAGATATGATAACAAGCGAATCAAACACACAAGGAAATGATCATATATATGAACAAGAATTTTAGTTTTTTCATTTTTTTTCAAACAGAGAGAACTATACTATATTATTTTTTTTTACATCGAAAGCTCCATATTTTATTAAGTAACTACCAAGAGGTTGTTATCATTGTCCGTCTTGGATGAGCTTAAAATAAGCTTAAAACAACACCTTTTTAAATAAGCTTAAAAATGCTAGATTTTCGAGTTGTACTTGCTGTTCTATTTCAGTTTAGTTTTTCTTTTTCTAGAATGACTTTTTGATGTAAACAATGAATTCTCACTCTCTGGATTTGCATTATATTCAATCAAAACAGAGATTGGTTCATCAACACATGAACATAGAAAAAGAAAGTGGAGGCAAAGGATGATCCAACAAATAAATAATACAAAAACAAAAGGGTTCCCTTTAACGCTTGGAGAATTGTGGTGCTTTACGGGCCTTCTTGAGCCCAACCTTCTTTCTTTCAACGACTCTTGCATCTCTAGTGAGCAAACCTTCCTTCTTCAAAGGCGATCTATGGTCAGCACTTACCTTCAAGAGGGCACGAGCAACTCCGAGAGTAATGGCCTGAGCTTGACCAGAGAGACCGCCTCCATGAGCTTTCACAAACACGTCGTAGCTGTTCTCGTAACCAAGTGTCACTAACGGCACTTTAACGTATTGAAGCCACAGTGGGTTGCCCTGAAGGTACTCCTGAAAAAGGACAGGACGAGAGCATCATCGTATTATCACCTGGTACTGATTAAACTAATTCACATTCATAAAACAATTTGCTAAAACTACCCCATCAGAGCCTTTTAACAATAATAATCTAGTCTAAAAGAGTGTGTTATAAAACAGCACTTTAAGATATTGTTAACATTTAGGACGCCTAAGTAACAATTTATACTACTAAATGGTTCAGACAGCTACACGACATAATGTCAGTTTAAGCAAACACACAACAGAAACAGTTGTAGCATCATTCTGTAATAAACGAATTAAAAAAAAAAAAAAGCAATGTAGGAGAAAATAGATAAGTTTTTACCTTGGCATCGCGATAGTTTATGATAACTTTGCCAGTGCCTTCTTGGAGCACAACTCGAGCGATGGCGCACTTACGCCGCCCCGTGCCTATGATCTTCTGAGCTGCGAAACCTCCCGGAAGCCGAGATTTCACGTACTTCTTCAGCTCCATTGTATCATAATCCTCCGATACTTCCGCGGGAGCAGCCACCGTGGCGGTAACTGAGAGAGAAGCGCGGCGAGCTGATTTCGCCGGCAGTGAGAACGCCGAGTTCGTCTGGGGGACGGAAAGGGTGGTTCTTCCTTGAGAAACTTGGGAGGAGAAAGAGAGAGACGAGAGAGAAGAGGCGAGGTTTGAAACCGATAACGCCATTGTTGTGTTGTGTTGTGTTGCTGGAGAATCCAATCCGCACAGAGGAAGATGATGATAAGGGGAAAAGATTACGCACCGGCTCGTGGGCTCTACAAGTGATGTAATCAGCCCACTGGGCTTATTAATGTTATCAGATTAATGGGCTTCTGGCATTTCTTTAAATGTAGCTCGTTCAGCAAAATATATAGCGATCGATCAATTTGTAGTTGTGCAAAGCCATTAACAAACACACACAGAGATAAGTCATTTTTTTTTTTGGGTGACAAATCATGTTGATAGCTTCATCTGATCAACAGATATTCATATGCCTTAAAATCTCGTCGCTAGCATAAAATTTGAGAGATAGAATTATCACTTTCTATATATGGACCGCAATAGAATCACTTCTACTGTAAGTTGACGAATCAAAGGAGATAATATTTTTACCTCTGAAAGCTGATCAATCACATCCTCATAAGGTTTGGTCTACTGTTCACTTTTAATGGAGTTTACTTTTGGTCAATGATTTCACCAAACATTAATATATCTACAAAAAAAAAAAAAAGAACGTATCTTCAGTCTGCTAATTTAATGAGTCCATTTTTATTTAGGACAAGAGACTTTTCTTTAATAACCCCTAGAGAAAACATATAAGTCTACAAACTTAAGAAATCAATAAAAATGCATACCTTTGGAACTACATATACACGATCGCTTGGAAAAGGTACTTTTTCAGCATTTTTTAAACATGAATTTAGATGTTGTTTTGCCAACCGCATGTATGTAGCATGCATGAAAACAATTGAGCATGTGGGTCAGACAGACTCCATAGTCCATATACAATTTAAAGAAAAAACTTAGATCTAAAAGTTTGATTAGATCCAAGCTTTATAAGAAAGAGGCAAGCGTGTTGATTTAATTTTTAAATAAATTACGAAAAGGTGTTATTATTATTTTTTCCTTTTTTTGGTACAACTAAAATTAAAAAAAAGCGAGAATGTTTTACAAGAGGTTGGCGTTGCTTGACGCTTGGAGTGTGGCCAAAGAGGATTTGTATAGGGTGGGTCGGTCGTAAGTGTCAGCTTTCTGAGATTTTTTGTCTTCGGCGCGCCTTTGGACCTTTATTCGTATTCAACCAATCAGATTGCCGGATTTACTATACACCCTACCTTCTCTGATCATTCCACCCCTCTTTGTTAAGATCCGACCAGAAAAAAAAAACGAATCCTTCTCTGAAACTTGGTTAAAATTCTCCCATTCCTCTGTTCCTTTTTAACGTTTATCATCATCATCTTCCCTCTTCACCAACTGCTTCTACCTCCCTTCTCCAGGTACTTTCATTATCCTCTCTCTCTCTCTAGATTTTGTTTTTTTGCTTCCTTTTTTTCTTCCCCCGACATAAGTGTACTTCTCTTGCTCTTTGATCACGTGGGGGGATCTAATTTTTTCAAAAAAATCAGTTGGTGTATCCACAAGTCTTTCCCAATTTGGAATACTGATTGAAATAGTCAAATTGATTAGACAATCGTTTACGTTTATTGGCTTGTTTTAATGTGACCAAAAGAAAAATAACGAAACAAATGTTATACCAATTTGGTTTTGAATTGGAGACCCATGAAACTCAGTTATGTTTTGTAACTCACTCAGTTATGTTTTTGTTCTCATTTCTGCAGTTTTTGTCTCGACTCTTGAGGAGGTGTTGTCTGAAAAGAAAAGAAAAAAGATGGAAGTTAGCGGGGACTATGACAACTTAAAGAACCGCCCCTTGACTCCGCTTAGGATCCTAAGGGGTCTCATCATCTTACTCATCTTCCTCTCCACCGCTTTCATGTTCCTCATCTACTTCTCACCCGTCTTCGCTCTCTCCTTACGCCTCCTAAGCGTCCACCAATCCAGGAAATCCATATCCCTCATCTTCGGTCACTGGCTAGCTCTCTGGCCTTACCTCTTCGAAACGGTCAACCGAACAACAGTAATCTTCTCCGGAGACACCCTTCCCGTGGAGAAACGCGTCCTTCTCATCGCAAACCACAGGACGGAGGTGGACTGGATGTATCTCTGGAACATCGCCTTGAGGAAAGGCTGCCTCGGCTACATCAAGTACGTCCTCAAGAGCAGCTTGATGAGGCTGCCTATTTTCGGATGGGGGTTTCATATCCTAGAGTTTATCCCTGTGGAGAGGAACCGTGAGGTTGATGAGCCTGTTATGCTTCAAATGCTTTCGACTTTTAAAGATCCTCGAGAACCCTTGTGGCTTGCTCTATTCCCCGAAGGAACAGACTTCACGTATACTATATATCTGATTTTACATTATTTAATGAATCTGTACCGTCAACAACACTTAGAGATCTCTTACTTTGATTATATGCAGCGACGAGAAGTGCAAGAGAAGCCAAAAGTTTGCAGCTGAGGCTGGTCTTCCAGCACTATCTAACGTACTTTTACCAAAGACAAAGGGCTTTAGCGTTTGCTTTGAAGCTCTACATAACTCTTTGGATGCAGGTATGCGTCTCCTTTATTATAATAATAATAGTATCTCAAAAGTATATTTCATAACTTTGACTATTATGCAGTATATGATCTGACTATCGCATACAAGCCTCGCTGCCCATCTTTCATGGACAATGTATTCGGTACTGAACCTTCAGAAGTTCATATCCACGTTCGGAGAGTTCTAGCTAAGGAGATTCCAGCAAACGATGCAGAGTCTTCTGCTTGGTTAATGGATTCGTTTCAGTTAAAGGACAAACTCTTATCCGGTTTCAATGCTCAGGGTCAGTTCCCAAATCAAAGACAAGGAGGAGGAGAAGAACTCTCTATCTTGAAATGCGTTGCCACTTTTGGAGTGGTGATATCTTTGACAGGGCTGTTTATTTATCTGACCTTGTATTCACATAGCTGTTTCAAAGCCTATGTTGGTCTGAGCTTTACGTATTTATCTTTTGCTACTTATTACAAGTTCCGACCTTCACCACTTGCTGGCTGTTGTAGAGGAGATTCTTCTAGTAAAGAAGGAAAAGAACACTAACTCATGTTGTACATACAGTTCTTTCCTTTACATACAGAGAAATAATATCAAAGAAATTTACAGGCAGACAAGTTTTCAAAGCTGCCTTTTTCATTGTTTAGTTTCTTTTTTTTTTAATCTTTCAGTTTCTTATTAAGTTGTATCTTTATTTACATTATTATGGTTGTGTCAAAGTTGCAATGGCCACTGTGAGCAGTTAAGTCAATTCTTCCAAAAAATGTCATTGAGCAAAGGGAAGTTGATCGTTGGAGCTGTAAAATCTTGTGTTCACTGAGAAACCTAAAACCAAACAGTGTTTATAGAGATAGATCCACCTATTGATTATTTCCATCAAACCCACTCCAACGTGTCCAGTGGAAACCATATACATGTTTCATCACCGTATAGCTCTTGAGTCTAAGTCGGTCTTCTTAACCCCTTTACATTAGAATTTACAAAGTCACCAAAACAGATAAATAAATCGTATATGTCAAGGAAACCCAATCCTCACGGTAGGTTTAAATACTCCTATTTTTCTCCGGCACAGAGTTGGTTCAGTTTCGTGAACTTTGATTTCAACGTCTTAAGTCAGTCTTCTCAACCCATTCCCCGGTTCTGCTTTGCTGAAAATGTGCACCGTTCTCATTAATTATGGGCCTTTAAATTTGATGAAGATGAAGAAGGAGAAGTCTTTGATGCCTCTTTCAAAGTCTCTGCTCACACTACGTCACTACCTAGAATCTGTACTCTGCAAATAGAGGATCATACCACTGACATTCATCAACACTCAGAACAACACATAACACACAAGAACCCAATACAAAAAAAAACATGGCAAGATTCTCCAGCTTTCACATTCTCTTCTTCATGTTCATCACAGGTAACAACAACAACAAATACATTTTGTTTTTGTTTTTTCACTTATGTCTTTATTTCCTTTTTGATGATTTGGTTTGTGTTTTGAAAATATGCAGGCGGAGTTGCTGTTTCCGCCACCGTCTTCACACTGAAAAACAGCTGTCCTTACACCGTCTGGCCGGGAACTTTCGCCGGAAAGGGAAGCACCCTCGGCGAAGGCGGGTTTCAATTGGATCCAGGCGCTTCCGTGCAGCTCACGCTTACAAACGAACCAGGATGGTCAGGCCGGTTCTGGGGTCGTACGGGATGCAACTTCGACTCGTCGGGCCACGGCAGCTGCGCCACAGGAGCCTGCGGCAACTCCCTAAAATGCACCGTCACCGGAGCCACTCCCTCAACTCTGGCTGAGTTCACAATCCAAGGCGACTCCGGCAAAGATTTCTACGACCTGAGCCTCGTCGACGGTTACAACGTCAAGATGGGGATCCAACCCCAAGGAGGATCCGGAGACTGCAAGTACACGGGCTGCGTCGCCGACCTCAACGCGGTTTGTCCTGACCAGCTTCGCGTCATCGACGGTGGGAACGTTGTGGCGTGTAAAAGCGCGTGCGCGGCGTTCAAAACGGATGAGTTTTGCTGCAAGGGAGCTCACTCCACGCCGCAGACTTGCTCTCCCACGGATTACTCGAGGAAGTTCAAGGACGCTTGCCCTACTGCTTACAGCTACGCTTATGACGACGCCTCGAGTACCTTCACTTGTGCTGGAGCTAACTACTTGATCACTTTCTGCCCCTGAACTTAACCAGAGCTCCGGTTTTTGATAGATCGGGTTGCTAGGGTTCTTTTGCTTGCTATACACGGAAAGATGAATATCTTCTTCCACTTTTTAAAAATAAGATTTTCCTACGTATATTGATCAGTTGTTACACTCAGCTGTGATTTGTATTGTGGCATATCTATTAAAATAAATAATTGCATTACATACTGTTCTTAATTAAGAAACTCACATACTGCATTTGACTTGTGTCTTTAATCTCATTTGGTTGTGGTCAAACCTGATTTATGTGTTTGCAAATGCCACGGTTAGCATTTCTCCTTCAAAACTGTGATGGAGCAACAAAACTTTTTAACTGTGAAACTAAACTCTTGTGGTGGTTACTGAGTTAGAAACAACAATAGGTCGTTAACTCTTATTGTTTGTCAAAAGGTGTTCCTTCTGAGCAAAATTTTGCCGGTGATGGAAGAAGCACAGAACTCACTGTCCCAAAAAGATGTTACCTTCTCTGTGCAGGTGACGAGTGCACTCATATTGTACCATAATAAATGCATCTTCTTTGAACTTTTGAAAAGTTGTTATAGTCTTGTTGATCGATTGTTTCTCGTTCCCAAATCCACTTACATGAATCAAAGATATTATTGTACAAATCATCTAAACCGTAGGAAAATAGGTTGATACGGCAAAGATTATATTGTAAATTGGTGCTTTTAAGAGGTAAGATGTATGTTCGATATTAGTATTAGACTAAACTAATAGACAGAAAGGAATGTCAAGCTCATTATTTGGCTCTCATAATTAGATCTTACAAATACGAGTGAAACCCTGTGTTAAAGGAAAACTAGATCAAAAAAAAAAAAAGGAAAACTAGATCTTGACCAAAACTATCTCCGGGGTTGGAAGATTTAAGAGAATTTGAGAGAGATGTATTGAACCTAATATATGGATTTGCATGAATTAGGAAGTTGTTAAAACTTGATATTCAAATTTTCCAAAACTATGAGAAAATTGTTATGATTTGCTAGTCAAAACTACTTAAAATTAATTGGTTGTCATGTGTAAATTAAAGATTTTGTATTGGGAATGTGAAACTTTTTGTGTTCACTGAGTTAAGACAAATCACAAGGTAATTTACCCTTGTTGTTGTCAAAAGGTGAAGAAGAATTTTCTATCTGGACAAAACTTTGTCGGTGATGAAAGAAGCATATAGAACCCACTTTGGTCCCAAAAGGATGTTACCTTTTTTGCAGATGATGAGAGAGAGAGAGAGAGAAAAGAAGTCTGTTGCTCGTGTGTGTGCTCTATATATAACTGCTCCATTAGATCATCTTTTAGGAAAGAACATAACATATATAGCATGTCCTGTTTTGTGCATGCATCATGTCATCTTATCTCCTTATCTGAGCAGGTGCAAGTGAGATCAGGTTAGTTTTGAACTTTTGGTTGATCCTTCTTCTTTTCTTTTACCTTTTTCACATTTTGATAGTCATAATTCATATCAACCCACTTAACTAAACCTATAAACCTTGTTTCCTATAAAATTGTAGTAGCTATTATGTTTGATAAACATCAACATAATTTTTCCGGTGATTTCCATGTTCTCCGCCGGTTTCAGTATCTCACCCACTATTCTACCATGTATTCCTCTTGATAATAATATAAATCAACACCACAGAAAGAAAAAAAAAGGTGTCTGATAAAGCGACAACCATGACCGTGTAAATGCTTAAGCTCGGCTGGACCTTGTAATCTTGAGTTCCTAAAAGAACGTTGGCTATTAATTAACATTATCCATAATGAAACGACCCTAACATATGTTCCTCTGGTTCAAGGAAAACTAATCGTCACGGTTTTAGACCAATTATAACTTATTTTTCCTACACAAAGTTGGTAAAGTTCCATGAACTTGATCCAATCCAAATTTCCTATTTCTGAGCCCTTTCATGAAAACACGAATTTAAACATGTTTAATTAGTTCTTTGCTCTTTTCTTTTACCACTAAAACAGATGTTAAATCTATCGTCGATTTTTGTAAAGATCAAATCTCATATAACTAGCGGATCACATTAAGAATACTATAGATAAATAAATTTCCCATAAATTTACCAATTGAAGAGAAAAACAAAAAAAGGAACAACAAAAGAGATTGGATCATGGAAGACAGTTTCTACTAGCGCGGGGGATGTTGTGATTTATTTTTCTTTAACGAATTTTACTGCGAACGTGTGAAAATGGTTAATACACACGTACGTCGTCTCTCTTCACGTCTCTGATTTATTGAGCAGTTAATAATTAGGGCATGCTCTTTCACCACAGCATGTCACCGTAATAATGATCCCCACTTTATTTTTGTTTTTGAAACGTAAATGTAAACTAAATTCACACCAAATTAACGCACGAATAAACCAATTAGAGTAAATAAAAAATTGACAGAGACAAAATCAGATGAACGGCACAAAGACTATTCCCAAAATTAATCCTTTTCTTTCAACCATAAATAGTAAATACAGTATTTCCAAAAGTTACAATTAATGAAACATTATAGCACTAACGCCACTACCTTCGAACCAGCACTTATAAAAAGAGGATCGGTGCGGGTAATTGGCAATCATTATCACCATCACAAAGCATCATCACATAACACACACAAACAGAAAAAAATGGCGAACCTCTCCAGTATTCACATTCTTCTCTTCTTCATGCTCATCACAAGTAACAACAAAACCACACTCTGTTATTTTTTTGGTTTCTTCTCTGTTTCCAAGTCTTCTCTTTGCCTTGTCGCTATTACAGTTTACATCGTTTCATCTGTTTTAAAAAGAATCTTAGTTCCAAACATTGTTTCCTTACCTCCCTTTGTGGAAAAGTATTAGTTTAACGTCGTCGATTGAACTATAATTCTCAGAAAGTTTTTTTTTTTTTTTTGAACATAATTCTCAGAAAGTTTCGTTTTTTTTATTTGTTATTGTAATTAAAAGTCATTTCGGTTTGTGTAATGAAATTGCAGATGGCATTGTTGTTTCCGCCACCGTCTTCACTTTACAGAACAGTTGTCCTTACACCGTCTGGCCTGGAATCCTCTCCGGCAACAGCAACACCCTCGGCGACGGCGGTTTTCCCCTCACTCCCGGCGCTTCCCAGCAGCTAACCGCTCCTCCGGGATGGTCAGGCCGGTTCTGGGCTCGTACCGGCTGCAACTTCGACTCCTCCGGACACGGCAACTGCGTCACCGGAGACTGCGGCGGCGTTCTCAAATGCATCGGCGGCGGAGTTCCTCCAACCACTCTGGCCGAGTTCACCGTCGGATCAGGCGTCTCCGGCAAGGACTTCTACGACGTGAGTCTCGTCGACGGTTACAACGTCGAGATGGGGATCAAACCGCAAGGAGGCTCCGGCGACTGCAAATACGCAGGCTGCGTCGCCGACGTCAACAGTGTTTGCCCTAACGAGCTTCGGATCGTGGATCCGCGTACGGGAATCATCGCGGCGTGTAAGAGCGCTTGCGCGGCGTTTAATTCGCCGGAGTTCTGTTGTACGGGTGCTCACTCGACGCCGCAAACTTGTTCTCCGACGCATTACTCGGCCATGTTTAAGAACGCTTGTCCTAGCGCTTACAGTTACGCCTATGACGATGCGACAAGTACTTTCACTTGTTCCGGGGCTAACTACTTGATCACTTTCTGCCCTACCCGGTCTTGAACCGGATATTCGATTTAGATTCCGGTTGGGTTTGTCTTTTGTTTGTTATGCACGGAATGTTTTATGACTTTGTACATCTTCTTCTTATTTAAAAAAAAAAAAAAGATTTGTCTAAGCGTATATGCAGTTGCAACTACGCTTTGTTGGTACACACATTTCCTTTGCATTGTTGATTTTTCATTTGTATCCTTTTAAGTCTTATAAAATACTTGATATCTTTTGCAAAACATATTTACATTCTAACAAATCCGTATCTGGACAATTAAATATGGATGCGTAATTAGAGATTATAGGGCTTCCATCACCGGTCCTGTTTTTCGATTTTTGAATGACCGTAAGCAAAACTTTTAAAAAGGCTGCTATCAAGAATTGAACTTATGACTTAGATGGTTACCAACAATGATATGTAAACTACTACACAAAGACAACTTCAAAATAAATGGCCGAAATTTAGTAAATAATATGAAGGGGTGGAAGCCAATGCTTCCATAGCTTCCCTTCAGGGCCACCACTGGGGCTTCTTTTAGATTTAGGTCATTGGTTGTTTATGTATTGACATGAGAGAGCAATAACAACATATACTGTTAACCCAATACTAAAAGAGACAGAACTTAATTAGCAACCCACTAAGAGCCCCCTATAAACATGCTCTTAACTACTACTATACGCAACTTTATAGGCGATGGAATGGTTAGAATATGTGACCCACGGAAGATTGTTTAGTGTATTTAGGAGCTTTAGTTATTGCAGCTTGTTGACTTCAGTTGCTCCACTGTGTCTCAACAGGTCATACACACTTCGACAATTACCCACGCTTCATACGACGCGTTCTTTATTCTCTCCACGAAACCCCACATCTAGCTGCGTACGCCCTAGCAAATCTCACCCTTCCAAATATGTAAGGCCATGTGGGACGATCAATAATAAAAACACTGATTTATTAATAGCCCAACCCAAAATCAAACCCAATTAATACCTTCTTTTTTAATGTTTTGTTTTTTAATAATTTAATTTCGAGAAGGAAAGAGAGATTCTTCTTCTTCGATTCCAGCGAAGAAAAAAAAAAAAGCGTATTCCTCGTGAGCACTACCTTCTTCTTCTCCAGTCTCACGTTCACACAATCTTCACCCTCCTCACCTCATCAAAGCTCGAGGGAAGAGGATGACGTCAGATGGAGCTACGTCGACAACATCAGCAGCAGCTGCAGCTGCAGCGGCAGCAGCAAGGAGGAAACCGTCGTGGAGAGAGAGGGAGAACAATCGGAGGAGAGAGAGGAGGAGAAGAGCCGTGGCAGCGAAGATATACACAGGGCTAAGAGCACAAGGCGATTACAATCTCCCAAAACATTGCGATAACAATGAGGTCCTCAAGGCTCTCTGTTCTGAAGCTGGTTGGGTTGTTGAAGAAGATGGCACCACTTATCGCAAGGTCAATTCCCCTATCTTTTTTTTTTTTCAGATCTGATCTTATCTCTTGTATAGATATTTGAAATCTGATGACTTTCAAATGCGGGCTTGAATCTGATTCGATCACAAATCTTAGCTTCGAGCCTTCTTTAGATTAAAAGATCATGTCTTTAAACGGATCTAATGTCCTAAAAAGTTAAAACATGTCTTAAATGCTAATTTAGCAAAAAAAATTTATTACTAATCTCAGAGTGATAATGTGTTTTTTTGTAAGAAGCAGTTCTAAAACATGTCGGAACCTCAACTTCTTGTCTAAGTTTTCTGGTGATTTAAAAATCTTTGAAACAATTGCAGTTCAGTGGCGTTCTTGAGCTATTAGCATGCTTTTTAAAGTCTTTACTTGAATCCAAAGTCTATGCATTTATCTCCTTACCGCTGATTTGGTTCTATAACTAATGCTCGTTAGGACAAAAGCCCCACAAACATGTCGGAACCTCATGACATTGGTCCTTTTTTGGCAGTTTTTTGTTGTCTAAAACAGTTGTCTTAGTTTTCTGAGTAGTTCTGCTTTCTTGAACTATTAAGCATGTCTGATTGAGTCTGACTTTGTTTGTTTGTTTGTTTGTTTGTTTCATCTGAGTCAACAGGGATGCAAGCCTCTACCTGGTGAGATAGCTGGGACGTCGTATCCTTACTCATCTCAAAACCAAAGCCCTCTTTCTTCTGCCTTTCAAAGTCCCATTCCTTCTTACCAAGTCAGCCCTTCTTCCTCATCTTTCCCCAGTCCTTCTCGTTGTGAACCCAACAACAACAGCTCCACCTTCTTCCCCTTCCTCCGAAACGGTGGCATTCCATCCTCTCTTCCTTCCCTCAGAATCTCAAACAGCTGCCCCGTCACTCCGCCGCTCTCATCTCCAACTTCCAAGAACCCTAAACCTTTACCCAACTGGGATACTATTGCTAAGCAGTCAATGGCCAACGCTAAACAATCAATGGCGTCTTTTAACTACCCTTTCTATGCGGTTTCTGCACCCGCTAGTCCCACTCATCATCGCCAGTTTCATGCTCCGGCTACTATACCTGAATGTGATGAGTCTGATGCGTCAACTGTTGACTCTGGTCATTGGATAAGCTTTCAGAAGTTTGCTCAACAGCAGCCTTTCTCTGGCTCTGTGGTGCCAACATCTCCTACCTTCAATCTTGTGAAACCCCCTGTGCCTCAGATGATGTCTCCAAATGCTGCTGCGTTTCAAGAGATTGGTCAAAGCTCTGAGTTTAAATTTGAGAATAGCCGAGTTAAGCCATGGGAAGGAGAGATGATACATGATGTTGGTATGGAGGATCTGGAGCTTACACTTGGAAACGGTAAGGCTCGTGGTTGACTTTGAACACTTGGAAGGGAGAAGCTATTCTTCTTCCAGGTATCTCTGGATCGTTATGGAATCTCATTTGTTATTCTCAGTTACTATCCATATATGCAGACACAAAGCCTTCTCTCCATGGAAGCATTGGAGTGTTGGTGTCCTTGTCCAATTCATGAATTTAATTTCAAAAGAGCATTATTTGTAGATAACAAATGTTAAAGATGTATGATCATTATGTTCCCTTACAAATGTTTGAAACCGTTGTGTGCTGTCTTGTCTGATGTATCATGTCTTAAGCTAATTCCTTATTAATGGGTCTCATCATTTCTTAAAAGCCTCATCGACAAACAAACAAGAACTGTGTAAACCTGTGTGTGTGTGTGACTATTAAAACCTCTGCAACATCTCGATTCAGAACCGTAACTGTACAATTCTAAATAACGTAAAGAACTAAAAGACTAAAGATCTGGTCTTCCTTTAAACCGGTCCGAGAGTGTTGAAATGGTCCCATGCTTCCTACAAGATTGAACCAGCAAAAGAAAAAAAAAGAAATTAGATTCAAACGATCCTGCAACTCTTTTTTTTTTGAATCATCACAAACATTTATTTGCTTATGAGAGAGAGAGAACCTGTAATAACTCGAAAACTTTGTCAGCCGTGTATTTCTGGTTGTCAGAAGCACCCTTCTGTTGTAACTTATCTGGATGAAGGATTAGTAACGCCCTCTGGTACGATTTTCGAACAGCGTTTCCTTCTATCAAGTCCATAAGTGGAACCGCCTTCCATCCACTCCCGGGCCAAAGAATCTGTCAAAGTAATGCTTCATTACTTGGTGCAAATAGGTAGACACAATATATTACCTCTGATAGAATACTTACATACTGCAGCGTGGACAAGAGAGACCGAATGTTTCCACTCTTTCCGCTTGACCACTTTCGGATTTTAGCATCGATGTTCTATATTCGTTAATGAGGAATAAAGTATCAGAAACAGAGTATATATCTCTTTGCAGTTGCACTAGTAAGTATTACCTGGATTTCTTCAGCATCATTTTTCTCATCTTGTGTTATATCCTCCACCTGCGCAGTACATTACAAGTTCCACGCCCATCTATAAACACAAACATATAGAGGTTATATGGTACATAATGTTTGTCTTTACCAGGAGATTAACATGGATGGGCTCGTCTATATCTTCTGAGGTAGTATTTGCTGATAGATGGAAAAACCAGTGAGCTCATATGTCATTTCGTTCTGTAGTGTGACAAAGAAGGTTTCAAATCCAAGAACTTACTTGTGCTGGATTCCTGCCTCAACTCTTGCTCAGTAGCACCACTAGGCTTATTACTGTTTACACTCACTCGATCTGGAACCTTTTTCTGAGTTGCCTGTGAAGGTTTCTGGTCACGATCCTGCAAGAAGATTTATTTACAGGTAACAAGGAATCACAACCAAGAAACAGTAGCAATAACTTAGTTTTCAGATTTAAGTACCATAGCTGGGATTTCTGGAATCGGTTTCTTTTGTTGATCAGAAATGTTTACAGTTTCTTTGGTATTAGCTCCCTCTTTCTTGATACCAGTGACGGGAGCTCTCCATCTAGAGCTTTGTCCAAGAGATTCCCCACCTTGACTAAAAATCTTAACAAAGTCCATCACTTTTCCTTTGACTCCATCTTTGCCAACTTCTGGTGCTGCGGCTGTACTTGCGAAGCTGGCTTTATCAGGCATCGGGCTACTTCTGGTGTCTTGTGCTTCCCTTTTGATTCTTGAATCTCCAGCAGAGCTTCGCATGTTCTTAGATTTTATTTTTTCTTTTCTCACTTCTCTCTCTCACACCATATCCTCACCTGCAATGACAAAGACCAAAACAAAGTTCATAAAAGAAAAGCTAAACCAACCAAACACATGTATATGTGTTTCAAAAACTAACCTTGCCTCTCATCCTTATCATCTAAACATGAATGTAGAGGTTTCACACTAGCCTCATGCGCTTTCAAGACATCCCCAGAGAAGGCATGTTTCAACGTTGAAGCAATTTCTGTTTTCTCCTCCACTTTCTGAACACCAGGACGCTTTTGCGAGGTCTTCTTTTCCTCTGTCAAACCAGATAACCCACTAACTCCTGCTTTATCTTTACCAGCCTTCTCAAAAGTAGTAGACTGCAAATCACTCGGTGCTGTCTGCTCAGCTTTAGCCATAGAGCTCAATCTAGAACTGCCCCAAATGACAACGGGAACTCCATTATTAGTCCACTTGTAGATGGAGAAGTGAAACTGCCTGCCTTTCCCAGTAACAACGACTTTTGGACCTGATTTGGCAGCAGAGCCTGCCATATCGGAAGTTCTTGACAAAGGCGAGCTCGAGGCAGTTTCATTGCTCTTGCTCGAACTCCGTGTAGCTGAACCAAACGTGGGAATCTCTGTCGCTTTGACTTGTCTTGCAGGAGGTTCGGCTTCGTGAGGGATAGGCTGAGCCGGGCTAAGGATCCGGGAACCCGGAAGTGGTGATGATGATGAAGATCCATTCGCTCCAAAAATATCGTCGAAGAAATCGTCAGCGGTGAAACGACGGCGGATGGATGTGTCTTCCCCGAAAACAGGCTTCTCGTCACTTCCATCCCAAAGGTCATCTCGCGGGACCAGCGCTCTGTTGTCGACCATGAAGTCAAGCCGCCTGAGAGCTGTATCACTGAAGCTATGTCGACCGAGTTCGTTAACTTTGGACCGTCTCTTAGGCGGACCACCGAAGACATCCCTGAAATCGATGTCCACGTCATCACCGCTGGGATTACGCAGCAGAGGTGGTGAGGTCGAGGGTAGTAGAACGGTTTCTGAGCTTGGAAATGTCTGCATAGCACAAAAGGAAACTTGACAGAGCAAAAAACAGAGAACTGCTCTGAGAGGAATACAATACAGAGGAAAGACAAGGCTGAAACAAATCCTTCAGAAAAAAACAAGACAGGGTAAGTGTGGGGTTTCACTTGATTTGAAACCACAAACAAAAGGGATGTTTGCGTTATTACAGAGAAGAGTCTAAACGTCTTCTTTTGTTGTGGATAAAACACAGATAAGTCCAAAACCTTACACTCTCTTTGTCTTCTTCCTCTCTCTCTCTCTCTCTCTCTCTCTCTTTTTTGATACCTTGCGTAACAAGCATTCATATCTCTATCGTTCAGAACCATCTGGGAAGCTATCAAGGGCGTCTTGTTTGCCATTAACATAAAACTCCACCACGGCTTGCATTCGGTCGAGTTTATCCGGATGGTAGTTCAGATGAACAATCACCGGCTTCAATTTCTTCAGTTCACGATTCTTTCTCACAGTCTTGAAAAGGACCTTACTGTTCATGAACTCGTACATATCCATCACTCTCTTTGAAGCGTGTAAGCCAGTGTACCCGGGATGCGAAGGGTAAAAGAGTTGCTCATTAAAAACCGCTTGGTCCCATGCATCTTCCTTGGAGAGCGTGTCTGCCACGCGATCGAGTAGCTCGATTGAAGGAAGAGTTGGTCTAAGGTAGAAGAAGCCGGAGTTGAAAACCCATATCCTCATCGTGTGAGCATACCTAGCCCATCCCATGGATGGTTCATCAAACCCGTTGTCGAACCCATAAGCTGTGCTATTGTCATGGCCATCGCTCATGGACTCTACGTCAGAGTCTCTGTAGAGATGACCAAAAGGGTTCTGAAGAAAGACAATGTCCACATCCGAGAGAAGAACACTATAACCAAGCTGCAAGAACTCCCTCAAGACGCGGAACTTCAGCCCTGAGACAGCGTGACTGCCTCCGCTTTTCCCAACCAGGTCCACCGCTTTATCTGGATCTCTAGTGTAATACGCAACTTGGTTGGATTGACAGAACTTTTCTATGGAATCATCCAACGCGACAACCAGGTAGTTCTGTATACCCACTCTCTTTACACTAGCGATCTGCAACTCCAACATTGGTTTCACATTTGAATTTGCAAGAACCACAATGATCTCTTTATTAACAGCTACTTTCTCTAATAGCTTTGCTAGTCTTGGGTTAACAGACTCGTCAGGGATCACGGTTGGGTTAGTTCTGAGACTCTTGACGGTTCCAAAAGCTCCAGCCTTGATCTCAGTTCCCAAAACTAAGACTTGTTTCCTTGCATTCTCTCTATCTTGTTCAGCTAACCGTACCTTTTCCGTAAGCTCTCTGACCTGCTTCCTCAACTGGGCGTTCTTTGCAGAGATCAATGCAAAATCTGATTTGAGCATTTTGACCCGTTCAGACGACTCACATGAAGCCTGTCCAACCTGAAAAAGATTTTTTTTAAAAGAGAGAAGGTGAATCTCACTCACTAGTTAAACTCGAATGCAGAGGACTTGACATCAAAACAAGTACAAGATAATGGACCTAAAGATAACGACTGAACAAAAAAATGCAATTTGTAACCAATGAAGATGATGAATTCTTAAAACAAACGAACTTAGAAAGAGACTCAAATCTTCATATCCATCAACTATCAAATATAGTTCTAGATTCAGCTTTTTATGTATTTATCATTTTGTTGCTAAATCAATAATTGGTTCAAGTCTCACATAAATCTCTAAGGCCAGCCCTGATAACACATTCCCTAAGAGAAACCAACTCAATGAATGTAACTTGTTCAGTACATTCACATCGTGAAACGAGAGCTTTCTAAGACAATGACCTGTGAACGTATACATGAGATGTAAGTAAGTACCTTAGAAGAGGTCGTTGATTGCGAAAGGCGTTGCTCGTTTACTGTAAAAGATGATCCCGAGTTGAAGAAGCCATCTGGGAACAAGACGGTGCAGATGCAGCCGATGAGGATTCCGACGAGGATGGCGATCGCTATTCTACATCCGCGGACTTGATGGAGTCTGTCTCCTCTACGACCCGCCATATTTATTTGAGTTTCTCTGAGAAGAGAAGACGCAGCAAGTAGTCCAAGTTGATATTCTTTCCTCTGTGTGTTCAAATCCTTGTGTGTTTTCTTTATTTTTAAAAACTATAAAAGATTGATTTTGTTTCCTTAACTACAGTACTTATTTAATAGCTTAAGATTTAGTATCAAATAATTAATTCAACAATCTATCTTGATCAAATGTCATATTAACATACAGAACGAAAGAGAAATAAATAAGCAAAAATAAAAATAAAAGCTAAGTTCCAAGCCGGCCATATGACGCATATAATACATATTGTTGTATTAACAAAATTGATTCCAACAAGCATGCTCAACTGTCTCTTAACCTGGTTATATTAAACTCTTTAAACTATTGTTGTAGCTAACTCAACATATATATATTCCATGTTCTAACTATAAAGTTACGGCCAATTAACTACAACAGTCCAGGTCACCTTCTATGCAGATGATCACAAAGATGATGTAACCATAAGCTAACCCTAAGGAAGACTCAAAAGAATCACCAGTATCCCTTCCCTAAGCAGTTGAGACATCTTTGTACCCTGCAATAAATACCAAAAGAAACAAACCAGATTTTCAGTTCTGTCACAATCTGATACCATCCGTCTTTTCTTTTTGTTGAACAGAAACCAAAATTAGATATGTTCTTCATCAGACATTTTGATACCTGTGACCATCGCAAGTAGGGCAAAGACATGGATTGATACAAACGGGATCATACAATGGCGACCATTCAATCGTTGCGTTCCCTTTGCACACTTTGCATATGTAAAACCCTTTCCCACGACACGCTACACAAGCCGACCCCCTCTTCTTCCGTTTCTCTTCTGTAGCGAGTCGAAAAGCACCAATGGCTGCCGCGGAAACCACGTTTATGGTCACAAACCCACCAAGAACTACGAGCACACTGTTCCTCAAGAATCGAATCGGTTCTAGTGGCGGCATCTTATATAGTCTCTTTGCGGAATTACGTCGAACACCTTGAGTGCGCTCTCCGTATAAAACTTTTCTATAACCAACCACCTCTGTTTCACTTAATGTATCGATCAGGAAGAAGAACCTTGATAGTTATTTTCCCGCCAAATATGTGAGTAAACACAGACTCCTGCAGAGTGTTGTGTCCGTTGTGTGTGTTTTGGGAGGAAGAAAGAAAGATAATGTGTGAGAAGATTATTGATGAGGCTTATAGTTTTGTGCTTTGACTATTTTACCCTTTCAATAAAAGGGAGAACCGATACAAACCGAGATAGCATCCCGGATTCGAAAGTACCAAACCGAACCGGGATAACATCTTCCTAGTCCTTTTGAAGCTGCAAGATAACAAAGCCAAAACAGGAGCATGGCCATGACTTTGAGACTGTTAAGAATCAGTGTCACATTCTTCAGTTGGGGAGCTTAAAGACTTACTGTCTTGAGGTCTTGTTAAGATCTTTGGATCTTGAAACTATAATCTATATTGAAAACTGTCATCTTCAATCTCATCCTGAACTTGATTGCCTTGCGACAAGAAAAAATTACTCAACGATTCAATTCTACAAGAGTTTGACTAAACAAGATGTGTCCGGAGAAAGAAAAAAAGCTACCGGTATAAACATTATTTTCTCGCCGGAGTGTTACAAAATACAAAAAAAAAAACTTCAAGCGTTAACCGGTAACCAAAAAAAAAGTGGCAAAACGTTAGAAAAAAAAAAGTCATCAACTTTCGTTGTCTAAAGCTTTGTTATTACCAAACAAACTCTCTCTTCTATTACCAAACCCACCACCTGAAGAATCAAGCCCTGACCCACCACGATACTTCATCTCCTGCCCGGTTGCTCTATAGTTTGTAGCATCAACCGTCGCTCTCGAGGTCGGTTCATTAGAAGCAACTGACCTATAAGTACCTGCTGCTGCTCCAGGACGGTAACGTGATGGAGAAACATATCTTCTTCTAATATCCATCAGATCATCGTTGTTTCTCCTAGACGATGGCTCAGAGAAAGCACGTTCTGTTGTTGCAGAAGAAGAAGAGGATGCGAAAGAAGAATCGTCAGGTCCCCAAGCCGTGAGAGACTCTTTCTTCTTAGCGAAGAAATGCCACGCGCCGAATAAAAACAGTAGAAAGAAGAAGACGGGACTGCTCCAAAGCATCGTGCTGACTTCTCCTTTGGAACTCCGAAGCTTTGACTTGTACGTAGCCACGTATCCCTCGCCTAAACTCATCACAAGAAGCTTCTCCCGGTCGCTTGCTATCAAAGGAGCAACCTTATTTACAAACTTGGTTGTAGATCGATGTCTCAAGAACGTCGACCTGAGATCTTCTAACGCAGCGGGGAAGAGAAGCCGTGGTCCCGTGGTTCTAACGTAGTGTTGTGTCGATACGTTGTATACGAACACTTTCTCTTCGCTGACTAGCACGAGGTAGCCTTTGATGGCTTGCAACGCAACGGGCTCTTCTTGTAGTATCTGAGTAATCTTCTTCTTTGACCTCACTCTGCATTTGAAGTTCGCGACGTCGCCGAGGAGCAACACGTGGATGACTTCGCCTTCCGATGTGAATCCGTAAGCCTTTGACCGCTCCGACGCGTCGAAAACGTAAGTTCTCGCTAGAGAGCTGTTCAGACCTTCGCAGTCTGATTCTCTGATCTTCATGGTTCTCAAGTCTAGCGAACCAGCGCCAGTCTCGGTGAGAAACAACAGCCTCTGCTTCGAGAAGACGAGTGGTCTGCTCGCGGGGGTTACCGAGCCGTGAACCGTTCTGTTCTCGGTGAAAACCGTGAGCTTTCCGGTGAGATCAATCGCTAATATGTACCTAACACGACCCACGTGATGCACTTCTAATAGCGTTACTTCCAAACCATCCTCAGTGCCATCAAATCTACCAACACTCTCCATCGAAGCAGAACTCAAATCAGAGCCCTCTCTGAGTCTATGCAACAATACGGCCCCACTCTGATGACCCGTCACCACGAAGCTCTCGTTCTATACACGTAAGAAACCATCGCGGTGATGGGCGAATCGCACCCGGTGAAAAACTCGACCAAAACGTCGCCGTTTCTCAAGAAACACGTAGAGGCTCCCACTCGAGTCCCCGACGGCGAAGTACTTGCTTAAACCCTCGTGGTCTCTAAACGGCAACACGTTGATACACGTGATCGCGTCGGAGTTTAGCTTCACGGCGGAGGTGAACTCGAATCTCTCCGACCAGAAAGGACTGTGATTCGTCACCGGAAACGCCTTCTTACCGCTGCTCTCTTTAACACTGATCTCGTGTTTCTTGGTTTCGGACAGCTTAGCGTTTAGTCTAGATACTGCTTCCGTTAGATTCCTAACGAGCTTATTGGTTTATTTGCCTAATTGATTGTATTTCGGTTTAGTAAATTAAACTTATTATACCCGGTTTGTTCCGGTCAGAATGATTGTATCAACTGTATATATGTGACCCATTCGTCACACTTTAATGCTAACAGAAAGTTTCATTATTTGTCGTCTTCTTCTCTCTTTCTCTCTCATGAGATCATCTTTTCTCCATGTTTGCTTGAGGAAGAAGCTCCAATTTCTGTTCATCTGAAACACTAAAATGGTATCAGAGCGTTGAGCTCAGCTCAACATCGTTCTCTCTTTCGTTTTCGTTTCGATCGAGCTCCGTTTTGAGATTTCTTTCTCATTTCACTGTTAGATCTCGTTTCTCACTTTATCTGGGTTTCCTTTTGATCGTCGCTCTTGTCACGATGGTTGTTACTCTCCGTCGTAGTCGTCGCACCGGTCGTTTTACACGTGCTGGTAGCTCGAACCCTGTTCGTGGCTCTGCTTCCCCTGTTGAAGCCGTTGTAGCTCCGTCTCCTGGTTCGCTTGCTCTCGCCGCCGTGATGAACCCTGATAGCGTTCACTCTCCGCTGTTCCTCCACCACGCCGATCATCCAGGCTTGCAGATCGTTTCCGTACAGCTGGATGGATCCAACTACACTCAGTGGTGCTCTGCCATGAAAATCGCTCTTGACGCGAAGAATAAGATCGCTTTCGTCGATGGATCTCTTCGCCGTCCTGCGTTAGGTGACCCTCTGTTTCGCATCTGGTCACGCTGTAATAGCATGGTCAAATCATGGTTGCTTAACTCAGTTACAAAGCCGATCTATGGTAGCATTTTATCTTTTGATGACGCCACTGAGATTTGGGATGATTTACACAATCGCTTTCACAAAACCAACTTGCCTAGAACCTTTCAGCTGATACAACAAATCCAAGACCTTCGTCAAGGTTCTCTGGATCTCTCAGGATACTACACAGCACTCAAAACTCTTTGGGACAACCTTGATGGTGCTGAACCACCAGAGATGTGCTTGTGTTGTAACACCTTCACACTGTGTCAGTCAACGTTCTGCTAAGGCAAAGGTTGAGCGAAGCCGTATCATCAAGTTCCTCTCTGGCTTGATGAAAAGTACTCTATCATTCGCAGCCAATCATCATGAAGAAACCTTTACCAGACCTTGCTGAGATATGTAACATCCTCGATCAGATGATAGCCAACGTCAGTTTAACTCTGTGATTGCTCCTGCTGCGTTTCACGTCAATAATGATCCCTCTCAATCCTCTGCACTGACTCCTTCTGGTAGCACTTCAAATGATTCCGTCTCTCAACCTGGAACGTTGAATGCTTTCCACAAGAAGTCTAGTGCTATCTGCTCTCACTGCGGTAATACTGGTCATGTCATCGATCGTTGTTACAAACTCCATGGGTATCCCGTGGGATGGAAGAAAGGAAAGCCAGGACCTGATAGATCCAAACCTGCTGCTGTTGCTGCTAACGTCTCTAGTCAGCCATCTCCTGTCTCTGGTTTGGATAAACTTGGTTGGCCAGTTGAACACAAAGACCAGATTCAGAACTTCATGCTTATTTTAGCAGTCAACTTCAGACGAAGTCTTCTGATTCTGCCTC